>NC_052507.1:11394419-11694419 GCF_014356525.2 Nilaparvata lugens | reverse complement strand
CCACACTCAGAGTACAATAATGAGAGTAGTTGCTTCTCTACGCCTACACGTCCCCCTTTCAACGATTCAATCACAGTTTGATTCTCTAATTTCGAAAATGGCCGCCGTCAATCCACGATTAGCCTCGTTTCATTACGGCTTAATCATCAGTTAGTAGATAACCGCGGTTTAACTACAACTGCAGCTGAGCTTTCACTGATGCTGAGCCTTGTGGTTAGTGCTTCCTAATAAATTGGTTGTTGAGTGGGTGTACGAAATGATTGTTCAATTCATTTGAGTATTGGGAATTGAATTCAACATGTTTGGAGTTAATGGCAACATAGGCTTTGATGATATTATTGTGCCAATTATTTTGGTTAACGGGAATAGATCACTGTGAAGTTGATGCTTATGTGAAGTTAAATTGGTATTATTGTCAAATTGCGTAGTTACATCTTTCATGTTAGTAACATGTGAGTTTGCATCATACGCACTGAATTATTAAATTGTAATTCGAATTTCTAGTATAGGTTCTAATTCATTATTATTTTATGACCAACTCAAAAATCATGACATTCTCTCATTTTATCTGCATTTTATATATTTATTCGTAGATACAATCACGAATCATATGAATATGATTAGGAAGGTACAACAGGCTTGGCCCAAAACTATTCCATTCACGAAGATTGATAATAAATAACATGATAAAAGAATCTGGTGTGGTACACTCACACAACTTTCCTCATTGAACTGTGAGCCTCATTCTTAAACGAGAATAATTTAGAGGAATAACATAATGGCGATTGGCGGCAACATATTTGAAACTACGATCAGACTACTGTATATGTGTATATATAATGGTTCCGAGAGTACTTTTTCCTTTGTGTAAATCGTGGAATTCGACACGGTATTTAGATGAAAATAAATACTTCTTCTATATACTGTGGAATTCGATAATTTTTTTTAAAGTCGTCAAAACAGCTGTTCTACAGATTAAATATCTCTTCTGTGTTCTTTACATAAACTGCTCTACCTACCTACCTCATGCACGAGAAGGAGGTTACAAAGTCCATTTCTCTAGGATGGGGTGGATCCACCATTAGTTTCCCAGGAAGGAGACTCATTTCAGTTGATAGGGCTCATGAATTGCTATCCATGGTGTGAATTTGAAGAAAATCGTTAGAGCCGTTTTAGAGAAAACCGTGAAAAACATGGTTTTTTAGTCATTATCCGCCATTTTTCTCAAGAATATTACGAAGCTCATGCCATTTTCCCAGAGATGAGACTCATGCCAGTTGATAGGGCTTATTGTTAGCTATTTATGGTATAAATTTGAAGAAAATCGTTGAAGCCGTTTTCGAGAAAAACGTGAAAAACATGGTTATTTAGTAATTATCCGCCATTTTTCCCGCCATCTTGAATTGAATTTCATTGATTTTCTTATTGTCGGATCCTCATGGCATAAGGACCTTAAGTTTGAAATTTCAAGTCAATCGGTTAATTAGGACTGGAGTTATCGTGTTCACGGACATACACACATACACACACACAGACCAATACCCAAAAATTATGTTTTTGAGCTCAGGGGACCTTGAAACGTATAGAAAACTTGAAATTAGGGTACCTTAATTTTTTTTGGAAAGCAATACTTTCCTTACCTATGGTAATAGGACAAGGAAAGTAAAAAAAGGTTATGTTCACACTGTAAAACGTTCAAGTTCAATTTTCAACATAGAAGTTGATGATTTACCAAGAACCATTCCAAATCCATTATGTTTTTGTTGTATCAGTTCCATTGTAGAATTGAAATACTACTATATCACTGATATGAGAAAATTTTCTCCATTTCAAACAGTACCAATGAGTAAATGCAACAAATCATGGTGCAAGTATAATGCAAGAATTAAGTATATTTTGATAGTCTTATATTTTTTCAAATTCATGGTAGATCATTGGAGTTTGAAGAAATTGATACAAATATATCATGCTATTGTCTCAGTGACAATTGTCACGTACGAGTGATCTCATTCAGTTCTGTAATACCTTAAACTCATAGTTGAGTTCTATTCCTTGTCTAAATTGTAACGAATAAAGATATTAAATATTTGAAAATTTGATATTGTATTGTTTCTTGTAAGATTGTCTAATTATTGATAGGTATTTCCAAATTAGATTATACCCAGCGATTGTAATTATCAAGTTAAGATGTATCTTTGGTTCAGATTGTATCTAGTGTCTGTAATATCCTGTCATATTGTATCTTGACATCAGATTGCATCTAGTTATGTGCTCAGTTTAGATTCAGACTGTATCTAGCGACTATGATTATCTTTATTATTTTTTTTACAATGAAGCACAAATCGGGAGAGGAATAGTACAATGTATTCTTAGTTTTTCTTTTTTTTACAATCTTTTTTTACAATGAAGCACAGATCGGGAGAGAAAAACTAAGAATACCTTGTACTATTTCTCTCCCAAATTTAGGTAGGCTAACACTTCAAAGATCGAAATGGGGTTATGTCTTCTAGATTTCCACAAAATTTTCAGTCCAAAAATATTCATACAAACCATTCTTTTGAATTTAGATGTTCCAAATACCAGAATTATAATAATTTATAGCACTCAGTTATTTTTAAAATAGAGAATATTTGCTTATTAGAGAAAGTTTTAAACACGAACCCAAAAACAAACTTAATACCTACATCTAGCTCAGGTGTATCTTTAGATCAGATTGAATCTAAATTTTAATTTGTTCCCATTATAATGTGGTGTTAGTATGCAATGGGTCTTGCAAGATCTGGTAATACATTGTCATTTGTGATGAAGAATCAATCAATAAATCAATCTAGCGGTTATGATTATTTACCGAGCGAAGTGTGGTCCAAGATTCAAGTCGACGGTTTGGCATTTCTTTAAATGTTTGAATGTTTAAATGTTTATATGTTGCGAATTTACGGCGAAACGCGGTAATAGATTTTCATGGAATTTGACAGGTATGTTCCTTTTTTAATTATTGCGCGTCGACGTATATACAAGGTTTTTGGAAATTTTGCATCACAAGGATAATAATATAAAAGGAAAAAGGAGCCTCCTTCATACGCTAATATTAGAATAAAAATCAGACTATAGAATTATTCACCATAAATCAGCTGACAAGTGATTACACAGATGTGTGGAGAAGCCAGTCTATTGCTGTATTTCCATAAGGTCTATAGTTTCAATCAGGTACTTGTGGATGAGAATACTGCGTGAGGTCTACTGTTCACAGAACTACTAGTCTAGTTCAGTTGTATCTTGAGATCACATAGCAGCATCGAGTTATGTCCTCAGTTTAGATTCAGATTGTATCGAGCGATTGGATTAACTAGCTAAGTTGTATCTTTAGATCAGATTGTACCTAGCGATTGTAATCAACACAAATTCAAATTCAAATCCAAATTTATTTCCACACAGTAGGTACAAACAAGTAATTATAACACACAAATGCAATTCACCACAATCAATTCAAATGAAAACATTCCTTACTAGAAAATGATAATTAAAACATAATAGCATTAATACTTCTATCCCTAACTAGTAAGAGCTATAATAATACACAATCAAACTGAATGGATTGAGGATTATTATTCAACACTTCAAATAGCATAAGCTTGGTGGAAATCTTCTGACATGAGTGAGAACTTGTCCGCCAGTATGAGTAGCGCCCCAATTCCAAGAGAGGAAAAAATGAATAAAGAATAAAAATAAAATAGACTAAATGCTGCACTCGAGGATTTCTGAACATATGTAATTCTAATCATACACATACTTCAACAATATGTGAAAAAATAGTTATTTGTGCAACTAGTGCGCAAAGTGACAGTTTGCTGCATCGAAAGAAACGTTTACGCCCGAGCCGTAGGCGAGGGCGGAATGGTTTCTTGAGTGCAGCAAACGAACTTTGCGCACGTATTTCACATTAAATTTTTCCTACAGTTACCATTGAATATGAAAAGTGGGTAATTATGGGTAAAATTATGAATAATGTAGTAGTGTTTGAATGGCGAGGCGGCTGTGTGGTGTGTGCTGTGGTGGCACTGTGCTGTCGTTGTCCTTGGTTATAATATCTACTTAATAATTAGCGCGTTGTGCTTCGTTGCACCTCTGCTCACTATAGCAGCCACAGCAGTCACTGTTACCAACTTAATTTTGATTTTGCTGCACTGGTGCTCCATATAACCTACTAACTATTTTGCGTTGTCATGCTGCAAATCTGGAGTACGCAAAGTACTCACTTTGCGCACTAGTGCGGAAAAGTGATTCTTTGCAGCCTGCAATCAGTGCACAAATGGTCACTTTTCAGGGTATCTGTAGGAAAAATATATTTTTCCTACAGTTACGTTGGAAAGTGGTCATTGCTGCACTGATTACAGAACGCAAAGAATCACTTTTCCGCTCTAGTGCGGGAAAAATTTTTCTGCACTCCAGATTTGCAACATGGTAACGCAAAATACTTAGTAGGTTATATGGAGCAACAGTGCAGCAAAATCAAAATGAAGTTGGTAACAGTGACTGGGCTGCTATAGCGAGCAGAGGTGCAACGAAGCACAACGCGCTAATTATTACTATTATATATTAGGTAGGCTAACACTTCAAAGACCGAAATGGGGTTATGTCTTCTAGATTTCCACAAAATTTTCAGTCCAAAAATATTTATACAAACCATTCTTTTGAACTTAAATGTTCCAAATACCAGAATTATAATAATTTATGACACTCAGTTATTTTTAAAATAGAGAATATTCACTTATTAGAGAAAGTTTTAAACACGAACCCAAAAACAAACTTAATACCTACATCTAGCTCAGTTGTATCTTTAGATCAGATTGAATCTAAATTTTAATTTGTTCCCATTATAATGTGGTGTTAGTATGCAATGGGTCTTGCAAGATCTGGCAATACATTGTCATTTGTGATGAATCAATCGATAAATCAATCTAGCGGTTATGATTATTTACCGAGCGAAGTGTGGTCCAAGATTCAAGTCGACGGTTTGGCATTTCTTTAAATGTTTGAATGTTTAAATGTTTATATGTTGCGAATTTACGGCGAAACGCGGTAATAGATTTTCATGGAATTTGACAAGTATGCTCCTTTTTCAATTGCGTGTCGACGTATATACAAGGTTTTTGGAAATTTTGCATCACAAGGATAATAATATAAAAGGAAAAAGGAGCCTCATTCATACGTTAATATTAGAATTAAAATCAGACTATAGAATTATTCACCATAAATCAGCTGACAAGTTATTACACAGATGTGTGGAGAAGCCAGTCTATTACTGTATTTCCATAAGGTATTTGGTTTCAATCAGGTACTTGTGGATGAGAATACTGCGTGAGGTCTACTGTTCACAGAACTACTAGTCTAGTTCAGTTGTATCTTGAGATCAGATAGCAGCATCTAGTTATGTCCTCAGTTTAGATTCAGATTGTATCGAGCGATTGGATTAACTAGCTTAGTTGTATCTTTAGATCTGATTGTACCTAGCGATTGTGATCAACACAAATTCAAATTCAAATTTATCTCCACACAGTAGGTACGAACATGTAATTATAACAAACAAATGCTTTTCACCACAATCAATTCAAATAAAAAACATTCCTTACTAGAAAATGATAATTAAAACATAATAGCATTAATACTTCTATCCCTAACTAGTAAGAGCTATAATATAATACACAATCAAACTGAATGGATTGAGGATTATTATTCAACACTTCAAATAGCATAAGCTTGGTGGAAATCTACTGGCATAAGTTTAGTGAGAACTTGTCCGCCAGTAGGAGTAGCGCCCCAATTCTAAGAGAGGAAAAAATGAATAAAGAATAAAAATAAAATAAATGCTGCACTCGAGGATTTTCAAACATATGTAATTCTAATCATACACATCCTTCAACAATATGTGAAAAAAATATATTTTGCAAGAGACCTTCAAAATGGAAGCTATATTATTTTGATATCAAAATAATATTCTAGGATTATCCAGTTTTTTATTTCCAATGTAATATACTTCGTTATTATTTGTTGATTTATGAGATCGTTTGGGATACTATTTATTATTCTTGGTGCAATATAAATCAGTTGTTTTCGAATTGAAGTGAGTTTTGAAACATAGCATTCAAATTTATGTTCATTATATGTTGTTTAATGTGTTTCGCTATTGATTTTTTTAAAGTTGTTGTTATATCTATTGAAATATTTGAGGATGTTAAGCAGGCGGATAGTCATGACTTTCACATCACTGAATGCACTCATTGAAGGGTATAATATTTGTCTATTTAAAATTGTCTTGACAATCATTTTCTGTACAATAAATAGTGTAGAGAGGTGAGAGTTGAAGGTACCTCCCCAAACTATTAACCCATATCGCAGTATCGACTGAACTATAAGCAAAGTACAGTATAACATTCTCATCACAGTTACCTCCAATACTGATCGTAATTTAAAGAATTTATATGATACAGAACTACTAGTTCAGATGCATCATTGGTTCAGATTGTGTCTAGTGTCTCTAATTAATCTGTCTTATTGTATCTTGACTTTAGATTGCATCTAACTATGTCCTCAGTTTGGATTAGCCAGACAAACATGTTAATGGGCTTCGAAGCACTGGGGTTAGTTAGTGGATTAGGTTGAGGAGACAGTTGCAGGATCCAGGATAACGTATTCCGGAAGCTCAGGGCTCTGGAGTCCTGGAGAGGAGGGACTCCAGTTGCTAAGGAAGTTGCCACTTGCAAGTAACGGGCCATTCCAGCTTCATCTCCAGTCGCTCATTACAATATTCAGATTTCTCCAGAACTGGGATCGATGCATACTCTTCCTTCCTTCCTTCGCATTCCAGGATGGTGTTCCTTCCTTATTCTCCTTCCATGCCCTCTCACCCTATCCCTCTCACGTCTTTGGTGTGTCCTTGTTTTTGTCTTCTCTTGTTCCTTGTTCTCTTTCTCTTCTAATTTCGTTCTCATTGTCTTCTGTGGTGTATCATTAAATTTCATGATGCATCTGTTTTTCTAGACCCAATCTTTCTCTTTTCTTCATTTTTTTTTGTTGTGTGAAGACACAACAATCTTTGTATCATCATCTTTTATCGCGTTTCCTCCAGCTCATACCTTCCTCATTGTCTTCTGTGGTGTATCATTACATTTCATGATGCATCTGTTTTACTTGACTCAAACTTTTTCTTTTTTTCATTTTTTGTTGTTGTGTGAAGACAACAACAATCTTTGTATCATCATCTTTTTTCGCGTTTCCTCCAGCTCATATCTTCCTCATTGTCTTCTGTGGTGTATCATCACATTTCATGATGCATCTGTTTTACTTGACCCAAACTTTCTCATTTTTCATTTTTTTTTGTTGTGTGAAGACACAACAATCTTTGTATCATCATCTTTTTTCGCGTTTCCTCCAGCTCATACCTTTCTCATTGTCTTCTGTGGTGTATCATTACATTTCATGTCGCATCTGTTTTTCTTGACTCAAACTTTCTCTTTTTTACTTTCCTTGCCCTATTACCATAGGTAAAGAAAGTATTGCTTTCCGAAAAAAATTAAGGTACCCCAATTTCTAAATTTCTATACGTTTAAAAGTCCCCTGAGTCCGAAAAAGTGGTTTTTGGGTATTGGTCTGTATGCGTGTGTGTGTGTGTGTATGAGTGTATGTGCGTCTGTGTACACGATATCTCATCTCCCAGTTAATGGAATGACTTGAAATTTGGAACGTAAGGTCCTTACACTATAAGGATCCGACACGAACAATTTCGATCAAATGCAATTCAAGATGTCGGCTAAAATGGCGAGAATGTTGTCAAAAACAGGGTTTTTCACGATTTTCTCGAAAACGGCTCCAACGATTTTGATTAAATTCATACCTGAGATAGTCATTGATAAGCTCTATCAACTGCAACAAGTCCTATATCTGTAAAAATTCCAGGAGCTTTGTCCCATCTATGCAAAGTTTGATTTTAGATTCTCAATTATCATCCTTCATATACAATTTGAACAAAAAATTTTAAGTGGAAAAGATTGAGCATGAAAATCTCTGCAATTAATGTCCAGTAACATTTCCACCTAAAATTGAAAATAAGCTTGAAATCCCAGAAAATGTTATTATTAATTGCAAACTGTTGGTTCTATTAAATCATTTACTACAAAGAGATAGCAGACCTCGTGTGTTTCCAGCGTTATTGACCTATCACCAGCTGTCTCATATCTTTAATAGTAGACTTGAGATGCGCGAGTACACTAGCGTCAGGTGATCAATTTTCATAACAGCAAGGAAAGTTGTGTGAGAGCGCCACACCAGATTTTTTCATTTTTTTTGTTGTGTGAAGACACAACAGTCTTTGTATCATCATCTTTTTTCTCTTCGCGTTCCCTCCAGCTCATACCTTTCTTCCACAATGTTTCTCTACAAATTCCCACCTTCTCTGACAACCCTTGTTCATTATCTCTTCTGTGTCTTTTATTATTTATGTTCGGTTTTCTCTTTCTCTTAATTCATTTTAATTTATTCTAATCTTCACTATTGCCTTCTGGATCCTCGATCTATCTCAAGAATGATAATTATTCAACCACTATCCAGTATACGTCATCAATGGTTGAAGTTTCATAATATTCATTGTGAAAATGACAGATCGATCAACACTCCAATGCTTTTATGCAGTGATTTGATAAGATTTCAATTTCAAATCATTCGCTCATCCAATTTCACACATAATATAATTTTCCTACAGATACCCTGAAAAGTGACCATTTGTGCACTGATTGCAGGCTGCAAAGAATCACTTTTCCGCACTAGTGCGCAAAGTGAGTACTTTGCGTACTCCAGATTTGCAGCATGACAACACAAAATAGTTAGTAGGTTATATGGAGCCCAGTGCAGCAAAATCAAAATTAAGTTGGTAACAGTGAGTGGGCTGCTATAGTGAGCAGAGGTGCAACGAAGCACAACGCGCTAATTATTAAGTAGATATTATAACCAAGGACAACGACAGCACAGTGCCACCACAGCACACACCACACAGCTGCCCCCCGCCATTCAAACACTACTACATTATTCAGGCAATTTTACCCATAATTACCCACTTTTCATATTCAATGGTAACTGTAGGAAAAATTTAATGTGAAATACGTGCGCAAAGTTCGTTTGCTGCACTCAAGAAACCATTCCGTAAACGTTTCTTTCGATGCAGCAAACTGTCACTTTGCGCACTAGTTGTACAAATAACGATTTCCTGTATTTTTCCTTCTTTCTTCACATTTTCTCAACCATCTTCAATGATAACATAGCTTTACAAAGTCTTGGTTTCTAATCTTTGGAAAGTTATGGTTTCTTTGGAATCTTTGGAAAGCTATGGTTTCTTTGGAATCTTTGGTTTGTAATAGTTTCCTCTTCCTAGCTCTATTTCTCTTCCTTTCTCTTGGATCAATCTAATATAATCTATCATACACACACTCTATCTATGAATCTTTTTCTCTAAATGTCTTCTGATCTCATTTTCCTCCATCTTATTCTTCTTCTCCGTCTTCTTCTTCTTCTTTTTCCTTTTTCTCCTTCATATTCCTCTTCTTCTTCTTCTTCTTCTTCTTCTTCTTCTTCTTCTTCTTCTTCTTCTTCTTCTTCTTCTCTTCTTCTTCTTCTCTTCTTCTTCTTCTTCTTCTTCTTCTCCTTCTTCCTCTTCTTTTTCTTTTTCTCCAAGGATGAAAACATTATTTGCATAGAGCGTCTAACCCTCCCCTTATACCCACTCCTCCTTTCCTCTATCTCTTCCCCCTCTCCAACTTCTCCTCTCTTTCTTCTACATCCCTCACACTCCCTCACAACTCCTCCTATCCTACTTCTCCTCTCTCCCTTTACCACCACTTATTCCTCTCCTCCTCACCCATCCATCTCTCAGCATAATTCCATCCCACAGTAGCGAGTCCACCAAGATTGTTCCATCAATAGTGTACACACCGTGCTAAAATTGAGCGCCTAAACCATATTGCCGAAATAATTTCCCACCGACCCTCATTCCGGGATGAATTATTCATCGGGCATATATTTGAAATTATCGAGTAAACCCTCGCAGATCCACAGAACCAGTAACCCTTCAATCTTAATAGCTCCGTTAAAAAGTTGGGGTCTACAATATCATGGCCAATTACCCTATCATCCGCTATTGAATCGATTGAGTCGATGAATGAATTGAATGAATATTCTATAAATTTACGACGCTAGTTGGGGAACACCTTATCATGGTGAATTAATCAGTCTACATTATCGTGGTCAATTACCTCTTCATCGGGTATTGTGTATTGGAACAATTGAGATAATGAATAAATTGAATGAATATTCTATAAATTCATAACGCCAGTTGAAAGTTGGGGAACAACATGGTGAATTGATTAATTATTTGCTATTGTGTTGTAGAACCATTGAAGAATATTATGACGATGACTAGATGATTTTTTATGTAAAAAGATGATTGGATTAAGTGGAATGTGAAGCCACATCTATTGTGTGATATGCAAATTAGCGGCTTTCGCTTGAGTTTCAGTTTTTTCCTTCTTCATCTATCACCAAATTGTAATGAATTTTGTTGTACCTGGAGAATTACCTAATCTTTAGGAATATTCCTATTTTCCTATATTCCTATATTCCTATCCAGAATTAATAATCTTCGACGTTGAGGTTCCTTTTTCTTGATTCCCGTATACAATCTGTTCTCTTTTTGTATCATTTGGGATTATTATCTTCCAATATATGATTCCCATGTGTATTTCCATCTATTGGTTCTATATTTCCATTTAATTTGTGTATTGGAACAATTGAGACAATGAATAAATTGAATGAATATTCTATAACTTCATAACGCCAGTTGAAAGTTGGGGAACATCATGGTGAATTGATTAATTATTTGCTATTGTGTTGTAGAACCATTGAAGAATATAACGATGAATGGATGATTTTTCATGTAAAAAGATGATTGGATTCAGTGGAACGTGAAGCCACATCTATTGTGTGATTTGCAAATTATCGGCTTTTGTTTGAGTTTCGATTTTATTCCTTCTCCATCAATCACCAGATAAAAATGAATTTTCACTTTTTGTGTAGTTGAGAAGTTGATATTGTGGTAATTATTCATATTGAATGAAAAAGATTAAGAAATTGTCAAAAAACCACTGTACATTCTGTTGCTTAAGCCGCCATCTTGTCACACCGTTGAGTGGGAGGAGACTGTGGGAGGAGCTAGGCCAATGGCAGGCGTTCATGCCCTCGACCAATGGCAGTACTCGCCTACTAGTATAAATTCTGCTGCTCTTGTTTTTAGTTTATCAGAGATTGACAATGGTGTAATAACCGAAACCGGTAAAAAAAAAGATCAGTGGTTTTTTGACAATTTCTTAGTCTTTTTCATTCAAAATGGATTTTGTTGTTCTTGGAGAACAATCTTCGACGTTGAGGTTCGTTTTTCTTGATTTCCTGATTCAATCTGTTCTCTTGTATTATTCAGGATCATAAGTAAGCTGTGTTAACAGCTGTGCCTGGTGGAAAGTTGTGTGCATAATATTCTTGGCTTCAAAATTTTCTGCAATAACTTAATTTTTTCAAAGTGCAGTGATATTAAGTGCAATATTCGACGATAATTTGGTATTTGAATCATTCTAAATTGAAAAATTTCAGCTCATAAATATTTTTGGACAGAACTTTAAACTTTAACTTTCCTCAATAAGAGCATTACCTATTTTTACGGACATTTTATCATTTATCAAAATTTGGGAACAAAATAGTTTTGGGCTATGCCTGTTGTTCTTTCCCGATAATATTCATAATATGATTTGTAACTGTATCAGAAAAAATGAAATAAATTATCTCCCAATTATGATTTTCATGTGTATTTCCATCTATAGGTTCTATATTTCCATTTAATTTTCACTCTGTTCCTTTCTGTCATTATTCTTATATCTTTGTTCCTATTCAATTCCTCTTTCCCATTGAGATGATTCATCTTATTGGATCTCTGTAGATGGCATGATATTAAAAAAAAACTATATCAGGAGTGAAATTTAGAAGTGATTCCCATTAATATGAGAAGTGAGTATTATTGCTGCCGTTAACAGTTGTCTACGTTGACAGTAAAGTGAGAAAATAATACTTCCGTTATCTCCCTCACCAAAGCTAACCAGAACAAATAACTACACTATATAAAAAATATTCGATGGATAGCGTTAATCAAATGAACTATATAATAAAAATGAAAATTACCACCAGCAAAAGTATAGCTTGCCGCTTTAGGGAGTCTATTCTAAAACTGAATTAAACAATTTATTAGTATATTCAATTATTATTCAACGAAAATCCTAAATAAATGCTGTAAATCACCCCGAAGACTTCTGCTACTGCAGACATTGACAACAGGGCTAACAGCTAGATGGAAACTCGATGAGAACTACTATCCAAAAATTAGTTGCCAGCCCGGGAATCGAACCCGGTACCTCCCGCAGATGAGCGCTGCTATCCAGAGATTGTCAGTTTGGTGTAAGGGTGAGCATTCCTGACTAGCAATCGGGAGGTACCGGGTTCGATTCCCGGGCTGGCAACTAATTTTTGGATAGTAGTTCTCATCGAATTTTTATCTAGCTGTTAACCCTGTTGTCAATGTCTGCAGTAGCAGAAGTCTTCGGGGTGATTTACAGCATTTATTTAGGATTTTCGTTGAATAATAATTATATATCAATTAGCATTTGAATAAATGAATTCTCTATTTAATTCCATCTGTATTAGTATATTATTTATTACTATTTTATCAAACAATCCATCATATGATAAAATGAAATGAAATGAAATGAAAATACTCTTTATTAGGCGGAGTTAGGACTAGAAAGTCCTTTATACCACTCAACCTTACAGGCAAATAATAATAATACATTACAATAAGAAATAATACAAAAGAACTATAACAATATGAAACTAAGAATAATGCATAAAATTGTAAATAAAAATCAACCATTTTTGTCTGGTGCAAAAGTAAATTAAGTAAATCAATAAATTACAAAATAACTAAATAATAATAATAAATAAGTTCAAGTTAATAATATAGGAAGAACGCTGATACAAAGAAAATTCAGCAAAAATCATTCATACAACATTCACACAGCCCACAAATTGCATCGCAACTAGCCACCATCGCACTACCCCCGCAGACCCGCCAATAACAGCCGCCTGACCTCCACCCCAAAGCGAGCACGTCCTCCAATACTCCTAATCTCTATGACTCTAATAAACCTATGATACTACAAGGAATAAAAAGGAAAAGAAAAAAAAAACATAAGTTCATGAAGGAACTAATAAAGTCTAGTAGATATAAGTGATTAGTCAAAGTCCGAGTTGGGTACTTAAAATTTGAGATCGTTCACGGTTTCGAAACAGATTCGATATTGGAGCATTCACACAATCATGTTTAAAATTCAAAGTGTACCATTGTAATTTCAACCATGTGATATTGTGTATTGCAAATTAATTGCCAAATTAATAAAAAATCAACTTACTGCATCATGACTATCTAACGTCAGTAAAACTAGCATCAAGTTAGTAATATGGAAAATTGATACAACCCAACAATTTTATCCTTCTCATTTCAACAAAACATTCGTTTTTCGTGTTCAGATTTTTGACGTTGAAGTTTAATGCATAGTAGTTGTTGAAAGAGTCCCTTGACAGACATCAACCTATACTACTGTACATTTCAGTTTCGACTCAATTTCGATTGAGCAATTTCAATTCCAATTGATAACCGATACGATAACCCGGATATTGATGCGCCAATCAAATCTCAATAACTTGCAACTCGACTCCAACTAGCAAACTGTTGATTCGGCACAATTTGTTCAAGGGATTATGACGTCACTCCTCCGTCAAAACAGATCGACGAAAATATTTTCTTTGGCCACGGGCGTTTCGGAAAAATAGACTGTCAAGCTACGATAAGGTCACTTTCAGGTCTACTGCATCTGAATGGCTCAATATCTCTCCTCTTTCGCCCTCACTCTCATTCAATCGCTCTCTCTCTCTCCACCTTCTACTCCTCTTTCAACCTCTCTCAATCAGTCTCTCTCGCTCTTCACCTTTTACTCCTTGTTACCACTCTCTCTCTCTTCCCAACCTCTCTCTCTATTTGTGTCGACAATCAATTCAAGGCCCTTGCATTTGAAAACAATCCATTTCCCCGCTTCCTTTACGGAGATTGCCTTTCAACGACCACTCGTTGTAATCTCTCTTTCCCTTTTCCTTCTCCCTTTTTTCCCTTATTCCCTTTCTCCCATCCTCTCTCTTGCCACTTGAATTGGGCTCATAAAGTCCTGGAAACTCCGAAATGCCAGGTTCCCGCTGCGCCGTTATTGGTGCAATTGAAAGAGCGGGAAATTCAAATGCATTACACACTCATCTCCTGTGTTACAGCATTCGAATTCCGGCTCCAATTAACCTCTCAACACTTCCTCTGATTTCCTCATCCTTATTGGTGTTCTTCAACAAAACACAAATCAGCTGATTGATAGTTGTGATCACTAGTGGGGAACCATTCTAATTATTAAAATATGTTTGCTGTGATTTGTGATTCATATTAAAACTATACCAGTTATCCTGATATGTGGAGTCATTATTATGTAAATAAACAAGTTGAATCCGGATAAACAAGATAGATAAGACAGAATAAATTAGGCTAAAGGTAGGCGGGGTTAGACCAGACAAGCAGAATGCTTGTTCTGAAAAAATATTGATAAAAATCAGGATGATGCCAGTTTGAAAGCTCTAAAGCCTAGTTTATACGATGCCAATTGGCGAGACAGTAGTTTGCAGATTGTCATCACGTGGTTGCGGATTGTCGGAGGCCAGGCCAGTTAAACGAGAAGTTGTTTATACGGGGCTAACTATTCCACGACAATCGAAAAGCGAAGATTATACAGCTGACTCAAATCCTGTCAGTTGACAGCTAAACATGTCCGAGTTCTCGTCATCTGTTGTGACTAAACAGCTGACTGGCAAAAACAAGATAGAGCTACTGGCCTACACCGTTCAGACGGCGCCAATTGTCGCGACAACTGAGATTCCGAGTGGTGGGGGGCTCGCTGGGCCCAATTGACTGTCCATAGTCTACTCCCGGAGACAGTTGTATTCGGGCCAATTGTCGGGACAGTTGGCAAGACAATTGACCTGAAGTATTTATACGAAGCCAATAATTTCATGCCAGTCAGTTGCCTTACGACAATTGTCTCGCCAATTGGCATCGTATAAACTAGGCTTAAAACCATGAGAACTAACATTGAATTTATTATTTTGGACACATTTTTGAATGATTTGTCATGCATCCCATAATATGTCTGGTTGTTTCTATGTGTTTTATGCTTCAGAATTCTTGCTCTAACTCTATACTCGTTTTGTCTAGACCTAGTCATGGAGTTTCTATCCAATTCTAGAAAATATCTTATTTGTTCCAATTCCCTGTACCAAGATAGGCATTCAAATCTGATTATTGGTTGGAAACTTCTTTATTTTGTCAAACATAATAATTAAATTTATTGAAGCTATACAACTTTCGATTGTTACAACATTATCGATCTCCAGTAAACTCTGGAGTTCGGAGTGTGGAGAGTTTATTAGAGATTGCTAATGGTCATTACAAATGTCGTAAAGTTGATGTTAAAATTTCGCCACTTCATGGAATGGAGAAGTCAATTCATCATATTCTTATAACTTCTATCGTTATATTGGAACCAAAAGATCATGGAATTCTCCCTTAATAAATGAAGTATGAACTCGATCTGTTTTTTCACTTGAATAGTTTGATACTTGGTGGTGTCGTTGGAAACCCATGTTAAATGAAAAAGACTAAGAAATTGTCAAAAATCACAGATTTATTGATACTTAGAAAGACCGGTTTCAGTTATTACACTATTGTCAATCTCTGATAAACACAATATCAACTTCTCAACTACACAAAAAGTGAAAAAAAAGAAAAAAGGAAACCCATGTCTTTCAAAGAAGTATAATTTATGAGTTGCATAAGCTGAAGCTCTTGAACAAATAAAATGATTATTTATTTATTTTATCTATTTATTTATGAGTTGAAGAACCACATAATAGCCCTCAAGGTACCTAGAATACATTCTGTATTTGAAGGTACACTGATAGCACCTTATCATATTTTATTCCATCATGGAACTACCCCATAATTCTGATAACACCGGTCAATTTATTGACATATCCATGTCTTTAGAAGAAGTATTATTCATGAGTTGTATAAGCTGAAGCTCTTGAAATAAAATCATCATTTATTTATTTATTTTATCTATTTATTTATGAGTTGAAGAACCACATAATAGCAATCAAGGTACCTAGAATACATTTTGTATTTGAAGGTACACTGATAGCACCTTATCATATTTTAATCCATCATGGAACAACCCCATAATTCTGATAACATCGGTCAATTTATTTCTGCTCTGTAGTATCATTGTCTGGAAAATTCAACTCTATAAACAGTAGTTCTCATGTCAGTTGAACTAACAATAGCGACTCAAATCCCTGACAAATGCATAGTAACACGTGTTCAAAACCTAACTAATTGACCTATAAATGTTGTCTGACATGAAGTCATTGAGTCCATGTGTTAGCCTGAATCCCCACCGGAGGGACTTGGCTATTTAGCAATGCATCAAACTAATTATTGCGATAATAATAGGAATTATTACTGTCTGGTACAGAGCTCATTACGGCTGAGCCGATGTCTGTGACGTCACAGAGTGGGTCACAAAGGAGTGGGTGGGTCACAGGGTAGATGGGTCACAGAGCAGGTCGGTCTAATTTCAGCTTAATCAGATCAATGGTTAGTCCTACCAATTTGGCACCATTAACTGTCCTAATATAGATTCCAGACTATTGTTTAGTCTGTACTAAATATATACTCTGGGACTTGGGATACACGAATTCAAATTATTGACTTCTGTGCTGTAGTGACGGTGATTAGTAGGTAACCTACCTGTAAGTTTTGATTGATTAAATTAATCGGATGATGAAATGGGAGATAGAAGAACTATCTATGATATAGTAGTCTCTATTATCGCTATTTATAGACATAAAAGGATACTGACTATGGAAGTCCATTATGATTGGAAGTTTCTCCACTATAGAACTCTATCATACGAGCTATCAATAACGATGATGATAATGGTTAAGGCTGTGCAAAGGCAAAAAATAAACTTTCTACTGGTGATATTTTTCAAATTTTTTCTATTTATATATCATCAAGCTATCAAAATTGAAATGTTTTCTCAGGAAAACATTTTTTTCGATCATTAATTTTTGAGATATGAGCGCCTATAGTTCAAATTTTTGGGACAGATCATTTCATATTTCACATTTCAAAAAGTTATTTTCGGTCATTTTTAGTGAATTGAATAACTCTCTCAAAAATTGATATTTTCAGAAAATTTTTGTTTTATTAGATCAGCAATACCATGAAAAATCAGTCCTCTGGATCTCATGGATGTCTCTTACCGAATTTGAAATGTTCTGTCACAAAAATTTGAACTGTAGGCGCTCATATCTCAAAAAGCAATGATCGGGAAAAAAAATGTTTTCTTGAGAAAACTTTTTCATTTTGATAGCTTGATGATATATGAATAGAAAAACTTTGAAAAATATCACCAGTAAAAAGTTTATTCTTAGCCTTTGTGGCCTACCAAAATAAAAAAAAACTAAAATTTTTATTCTCAGTTTTGGTATTAAATCGTAGTTGCATTTATTTATTCTGTATTGTATAATCTTTCATAGGCTATCCTTTCTCAGATTGGTTTATTCATTTATCTTCTATAGTTACTAAGAGTTTATTCATTCATGTAATTCAATATTGTGTATCATAACTGCAGTAATTTCCATAGCTCCGCCCTCTGTGGGTGCGTTTAGCCTCGACCAATGGCAGACTGTAACCTTGAAAAGGCAACAGACTACCAATCGTATGGCTTCTTTGAAACTGCTTCTCGATGATTTTTGATGGTTTTTCTCGTTGATTCATCGAGCTTCCAATGTGACAATAATAGTGTAGAAACCAGAACTAATTTCTCATCCTTCAATACATGAGAGATTATGACAATAGTTTATAAAGTCTTTTATTCAACAACATGTTTCTACTTTATAACTATGAAGCACCCGTCTACTCCTGTAGTAGATGCAGGAGTTTCGATTGAGAATCGATGTCTCAATTTTTCGTTGAATAATTGTGACAAATCAAATCAAATCAAATGGTTCTTTATTTTGGCATCAATAGGCTACAATAACTTGAAACAAAACAAATTTCGAACAAAACAATGTCAAGTCTTGTTTTCAGCTCTACTACACATTCTCCATTCCTGACAACAACCGAAACTATACTTCAAATATGTATAAAAATTAGTAGTGACCAACCAATCATTTTTCAGTCTCTTATTTCAACATTTGTATTTAAAACAATATGAACGTAACTTCAGGTTGCCCATATGTGGACCATCTACGTTCAACGATAATCCATTTTCACTAGAAGATGCTGGCTCAATTGGAAAGAAGATGCTAGTCGAGTGGATCAGATGCTGGCTTCATGATTCAGCAGAGGCCCGGGTTCAAATCCCGGCCCGGGCAAGATATTTATCTCGGGCCACTCCCGTGTTTCGGATGGACACGTTAGGCCGTCGGTCCCGGCTGCCTAAAAAGCAGTCGTTAGGTCATGTCAGAGGCCCTGAAATTGATCATTTGCGACCTGAAAACTCTGACACCAGACCTGAGCCAGCCAGGTCACTCGATATTATTATTACTAGAAGATAAGTTCGCATTCATTGTAATGTGTTACATAGCTTGTTTAAACTAACAGCTGATCAATTTCCGTTCAAACGTAGATGATGATATGAGCCTAAGTAAATGGACTATTATTGCTACACTGTAATTATTCTTAGAATGTGGAAATTGATCCAATTATCCATCTATGTACCCACACAGGTAGTCAGTATTATGAGGGTTAACAGGTTCAACGAGTACAGGTAGTTAGTATTATTAACATAGTACCTGACATGAGTTTTGCAAACGTTTTTCAATACCTTATTAATGGATTAAGATATTTCAAAGAAGTTTTTAAACAATCATGTTTTCAGTGAGGAAATCAAACTTGATTGAGCCACTGTTGAGGAATTGTGTAAATCAAAGATAATTTGCTGATAAGATAAAGTGGACCGTCTATACTCATCAATCACAGAGTGGATAAGTCCGCAAACTTCAATCGGAAATCGTTTTGTTGGGCTTTCTTTGGCAGTGCACGCTGTACGCTATTCATCTTCCCTTCGAAATCTGTGGAAAGTGAAGGAAATCTGTGTGAATCTGTGGAAAGAGGAATGAGGAAAGGTGAGGCATGAGGAATAAGAAGGGCAGGAATGAGGCAACAGACATGATGAACGTTTGTGGAGAGTGGCGAGGATGAGGCAAGAGGCAGGAGGAACGTTTGAGGCAAGACTCAAGGATGAGGCGAAAGACATACGGAACGATTGATGTGAGGCAAGGAAGAAGCATGATGGAAGAATGATGGCAAAGTGGGTACGGATGCGTTAGATAAATGAGTTCAAAATACTAGCTCTGTCTCATATTTCCCAAAACGATTGTACTGGTTTGAGTTATTACTGATATAACTGAAATACAGTTAAATAAAAAGTCTAAGGAATTGTCAAATAATTACCACAATATTACTATGAATAACTTCCACAATATCAACTTCTCAACTACACATGAAGTGAAATACAGATCTTCAAAAAACACCATACAGAACAACTCCCCTCATTGAGATGACATTTTCGCGAATCGGCAATGAGTTTACTTCTGGCTAAACTCCGAATCAGGAAATTATAACTTTTCTGTGTTGTTGTAAATATGGTGTGGTGGATATCCATATACCTTCATTATCAATCTCTATGTAGTAAAGTGGAAGCTTGAACATTTAGCAGCAGAATTTCATATTGTGTCGAGCCCTGCGTTTGGCCAATAGCAGTTGACCAATGAAGGTTGAGCTCTACTGTCATTGACCGAGACTGCACATGCCTGAGTATTCCAAATAGGGTCATAAGACGTCGAACACCAATGGCAGTAGAGCTCAAAGTTCATTGGGCAACAGGTATAGGTCAATCGTAGGGCCTCATCCATACTACATAGTAAATTCTTATTGTATTATATAATATTCAGTATACATTCATGTCATTTCCAGTCAAGAAAATTGTTACTCTCTACTTGTCTCATGAACTTCAAACAATCAATTCGTCCATTGTTTTGACATGCGCTGAAACTAAATTTCCACCTTTTAATTTTCTAAATTCTAAATATTATAGTTTTCGAGATTCAACCAAGTTGATTACAGTAATACAGCTTTCATTGCTGGTTCTGGAGATCAGTATTTTCTACGTGAATTAATTATTTTAATGCCACTATTACAATACAGTCATCATTATTGATGTCTATGTTTTGATTGAAATGTGATAATTAACTTAACTCATCATTTCGTTGTTATATATATATGTGCTTCTAATTATGCATTCTATGACAGACAAAGATATTGTTTGCAACCGATAAGATATTCATACTATTACATAATATGATAAATATTTATGTATACGATCATAAATCTATGTTACAATTCATCATAAGTTATGAATGTCAAATACTGAGATAAATCATAGATTACAATAGTGATAATAGTGGTAATTTCCTGAAAAATCATATAGCGTGCAGTGTTTGCTGTTTTCCACAGTTAATATTCTCCAAGCCAAGTTGATAATATACCTACAGTTGAGCCAAAATATAATGACGGCTAAATATATATGACGGCTGAGGCATAAAAATTATACATTGGGCTTGTTGAGTTGAAACTTTCTATGATTCTCTCTGTAAAAGTAGCTTATCTTCCGTTCTTACTAGTTGAATCTACATATCTAAACAGTCCAGTATGAAAATTCAGTAGATTCTAAAGATGAAAGCCATGCAAAAATACAAATTAAGGAAGAGTAAGCATTTATAAGAAGTAGAAAATCATGAAAGTGTTTTACATTCTACCCTTAATCACAAGTTGAACAAGTAGGATAGAAAGTTGAATATTCAATTTATTGAAAACTAGATGTACAGTTCATTGGAGATGGAAAATTCGTAAAGAATCATGAATCAAGTACAAAGTAGCCTACGTGTATTAGATGAATTGAAAGATGATTTATCATATTCTTTTATTTGTTATCACATCAATGCTTCAACTCCACTCATCTTGTCATTCATTACACAAGGGCCTCAATGAGAACTTCATAAATGGAAGTAAAGCATGAGTAGAATCATACTGGAATTAGAAGGTTGGTAGAAGCTATTCTTGATGTCGATAAATGTTGATTTATATTGGTTTTGCTTCGGGCACCAAAAGAATAGACCAATTTTTATTTATATGCTGAAGCATTAAAACTAAATCTATTAAACATGATTTCTCATGACTTGGCATTCACAAACTTAGTTGGGTGAAGCTATTTGAAAAATGTACGGTATCTGATTATCAATATTATAGTTTTCACAGCATTCTAGTTGATTGTGATCATTGAAGGGTTGAAGTGAGTTAGTTCAAGTGAATTTTAGTACAAGTATTTTGTGGTTATGATGGGCTCTTCTTTATTTCCTATCGATGTTTTACTCCAGTAGAGAAGATTGAGGATGTTAGTTTTATATTTTAAAAGCTTTGAAGGTACGGTAACATGAATTTGATAAGCCCAGTATTAAATTAATAGATGTTTTTCATTGTATCGCTTGTATCAATGTTACATGCAATATTCATCACTATTCTCTCAAGAATTAGTTTGTTATGAATTCCATGATCTGAAAATTCAAATTTAAATGCTATTTGGATGACGTTCACATTCCATTTGTTTTTTTTACAATAATTGTTGTATATGGAGAGTCAAGCAATTTAATCCATTTGGAAGTATAAAGGAAATCACAGTGCAAATTGAACAGTGGTAGTCACTTTGATTCAGTTGCTCTATTCATTTCGGCTTGATACTATCATTTTTAATTTGAGTTGATCAGAGATGTGCATTGTGTATAATGTTTATATTTTAGTTTGACTAATCTCTTATCACAGTATCGCTTTCATTCATAAACATGATAATCCCAAATAAGTTGATTACCTTAAGGATGTAGCTTATCTTACGTTGAACAATACAAAGAATTTTCATTAAATTACCGTAGGTACTATTATGATGATCATTGGATTTTCTGCCTGTGGTTGGGAAAAAGTCATATTGAGAGCAACGAAATTCGTAGTTAAATAAAGACAATTATAATAATCTGTAGAGTATTGAAAAGTGGAAATCTAGATCCAGAACATGTCTTAACAATAGACAAAATTGATTGTTTCGAGCGCAAGAGTGTAAATACGATGCAATGTAGAAAGCAGTACTATTACCTACTGTTTACTGAAAACTGTTTACTATGGTGAAGGGAGTCAGCCGCGTCTGCTGCTTCCCCTCCCACAGCGTCAAATTGAATCGCAAATACGTAACAATATACATCAATGTATTCGCAATGGAAGTGACTACATTTATTATTTGGCTCATTTTTCTTTTAAATCACTTGCTTCGAAGTTAATCGGAGAAAACAAAAAAATCAAATCGCAACCCCCCTAAATTTTTACATATATTTAGTTTATCAAGAAACTGTTAGTTTTATTGGGATAATGAATGTAACTGATATTGTAGTCCATTATTGAACAAATCGAATGACATATAATAGAACTCTTTCCGATCAATGGTTACAGAGATATTTGATTTTCCGTGATTACCTGCATTTTTCAACTTTGAGGGTGGCTAGGGGTGAAAGCTCCAGGGGGATTTTCGGGACTTTTGGTAGAATGACCCTCTGGGAGGGTTCTATCGATGGTGAGAGATTCAGCTTTTATTTAATTTTCTGATCGAAAAAACCTTTACTGACTGGGCTATTAGTAGACTATTATTACTTTCCTTGCCCTATTACCATAGGTAAGGAAAGTATTGCTTTCCAAAAAAAATTAATGTAGCCCAATTTCATGTTTTCTATACGTTTCAAGGTCCTCTGAGTCCAAAAAAATGATTTTTGGGTGTTGGTCTGTGTGTGTGTATGTGTGTGTGTGTGTGTGTATGTGTGTGTGTGTGTATGTGTGTGTGTGTGTATGTGTGTATGTCTGTGAACACGATAACTCCATTCCTAATTAACCGATTGACTTGAAATTTCAAACTTTAGGTCTTTATACCATGAGGATCCAACAATAAGAAATTCAATAAAATCCAATTCAAGATGGCGGATAATTACTAAAAAACCATGTTTTTCACGTTTTTCACGAAAACGGCTCTAACGATTTTCTTCAAATTCATACCATGGATAGCCATTTATAAGCCCTATCAACTGACATAAGTCTCATTTCTGAGAAAATTTAAGGAGCTCTGTAATATTCTTGAGAAAAATGGCGGATAATGACTTGAAATCCATGTTTTTCACGGTTTTCTCGAAAACGGCTTTAATGATCTCCTTCAAATTCATACCATGGATAGATATTCAAAGCACTGTCAACTGGCATGAGTCTCATTTCTGGGAAAATTCCATGAGCTCCGTAATATTATTGAGAAAAATGGCGGATAATGACTTAAAATCCATGTTTTTCACGGTTATCTCGAAAACGGCTCAAACGATTTCCTTCAAATTCATACCATGGACAGCTATTTATAAGCCCTATCAACTGGCATGAGTCTCATTTCTGGGAAAATTTCAGGAGCTCCGTAATATTCTTGAGAAAAATGGCGGATAATGACTTAAAATCCATGTTTTTCACGGTTTTCTCGAAAACGGCTCTAACGATTTCCTTCAAATTTATACCATGGATAGCTATTTATAAGCCCTATCAACTGGCATGAGTCTCATTTCTGGAAAAATTTCAGGAGCTCCGTAATATTCTTCAGAAAAATGGCGGATAATGACTAAAAATCCATGTTTTTCACCGTTTTCTCGAAAACGGCTCTAACGATTTTCTTCAAATTCATACCATGGATAGATATTCAAAGCACTGTCAACTGGCATGAGTCTCCTTTCTGAGAAATGGACTTAGTAACCTTCTTCTCGTGCATGAGGTAGGTAGGTAGCGCAGTTCATAAAAAGAACACATAGTCGAGATATTTCATCTGTAGAACAGCTGTTTTGACGAAATCATCGAATTTCACAATTATTCACACAAAGAAAAAGTACTTTGAAAACAATATTATATATTAGAAGTATACAGAAGTCTGATCGTAGTTTCAAATATGAGCAAGGAAAGTTGTGTGAGTGTACCACACCAGATTTTTAACATAGTACCTGACATGAGTTTTGCAAACGTTTTTCAATACCTTATCAATAGATTAAGATATTTCAAAGAAGTTTTTAAACAATCACGTTTGCAGTGAGGAAATCAAACTTGAGTGAGCCACTGTTGAGGAACTGTGTAAATTGAAGATAATTTGCGGATAAGATAGAGTGGACAGTCTGCTCTCATCAATCACAGAGTGGATAAGTCCGCAAACTTCAATCGGAAATCGTTTTGTTGGGCTTTCTTTGGCAGTGCACGCTGTACGCTATTCATCTTCCCTTCGGAATCTGTGGAAAGTGAAGGAAATCTGTGTGAATCTGTGGAAAGAGGAATGAGGAAAGGTGAGGCATGATGAACGTTTGAAGAAAGAGGAAAGGATGAGGCAAGAGGCAGGAGGAACGTTTGAGGCAAGACGCAAGGATGAGGCAAGAGAAATCCGGAACGATTGAGGTGAGGCAAGGAAGAAGCATGCTGAAAGAATGATGGCAAAGTGGGAATGGGGTACAGATGCGTTATTAGATATATGAGTTAATATAGTAAACTACTAGCTCTGTCTTGTATTTCCCAAAACGATTGTACTGATTTGAGTTATATCACTATAATTGAAATACAGTTAAATAAATAGTCCAATAAATTGTCAAATAATTACCACATTATTACTATGAATAAATTCCACAATATCAACATCTCAACTACACAAAAAGTGGAATACAGATCTTGAAAAAAACACCATATTTATATAGAACAACTACCCTCAATAAGTTCAAATTTTTGGGACAGATCATTTCATATTTCACATTTCAAAAAGTTATTTTCGGTCATTTTTAGTGAATTGAATAACTCTCTCAAAAATTGATATTTTCAGAAAATTTTTGTTTTATTAGATCAGCAATACCATGAAAAATCAGTCCTCTGGATCTCATGAATTTCTCTTACCGAATTTGAAATGTTCTGTCACAAAAATTTGAACTGTAGGCGCTCATATCTCGAAAAGCAATGATCGGGGAAAAAAATGTTTTCTTGAGAAAACTTTTTCATTTTGATAGCTTGATGATATATGAATAGAAAAACTTTGAAAAATATCACCAGTGAAAAGTTTATTCTTAGCCTTTGTGGCCTACCAAAGTAAAAAAAAACTAAAATTTTTATTCTCAGTTTTGGTATTAAATCGTAGTTGCATTTATTTATTCTGTATTGTATAATCTTCCATAGGCTATCCTTTCTCAGATTGGTTTATTCATTTATCTTCTATAGTTACTGAGAGTTTAATCATTTCATGTAATTCAATATTGTGTATCATAACTGCAGTAATTTCCATAGCTCCGCCCACTGTGGGTGCGTTTAGCCTCGACCAATGGCAGACTGTAACCTTGAAAAGGCAACAGACTACCAATCGTATGGCTTCTTTGAAACTGCTTCTCGATGATTTTTGATGGTTTTTCTCGATGATTCATCGAGCTTCCAATGTGACAATAATAGTGTAGAAACCAGAACTAATTTCTCATCCTTCAATACATGAGAGATTATGACAATAGTTTATAAAGTCTTTTATTCAACAACATGTTTCTACTTTATAACTATGAAGCACCTGTCTACTCCTGTAGTAGATGCAGGAGTTTCGATTGAGAATCGATGTCTCAATTTTTCGTTGAATAATTGTGACAAATCAAATCAAATCAAATGGTTCTTTATTTTGGCATCAATAGGCTACAATAACTTGAAACAAAACAAATTTCGAACAAAACAATGTCAAGTCTTGTTTTCAGCTCTACTACACGTTCTCCATTCCTGACAACAACCGAAACTATACTTCAATATGTATAAAAATTAGTAGTGACCAACCAATCATTTTTCAGTCTCTTATTTCAACATTTATATTTAAAACAACATGATCGTAACTTCAGGTTGCCCATATGTGGACCATCTACGTTCAACGATAATCCATTTTCACTAGAAGATGCTGGCTCAATTGGAAAGAAGATGCTAGTCGAGTGGATCAGATGCTGGCTTCATGATTCAGCAGAGGCCCGGTTCAAATCCCGGCCCGGGCAAGATATTTATCTCGGGCCACTCCCGTGTTTCGGATGGACACGTTAGGCCGTCGGTCCCGGCTGCCTAAAAAGCAGTCGTTAGGTCATGTCAGAGGCCCTGAAATTGATCATTTGCGACCTGAAAACTCTGACACCAGACCTGAGCCAGCCAGGTCACTCGATATTATTATTACTAGAAGATAAGTTCGCATTCATTGTAATGTGTTACATAGCTTGTTTAAACTAACAGCTGATCAATTTCCGTTCAAACGTAGATGATGATATGAGCCTAAGTAAATGGACTATTATTGCTACACTGTAATAATTATTCTTAGAATGTGGAAATTGATCCAATTATCCATCTATGTACCCACACAGGTAGTCAGTATTATGAGGGTTACCTAGTACAGGTTCAACGAGTACAGGTAGTTAGTATTATCAACACAGTACCTGACATGAGTTTTGCAAACGTTTTTCAATACCTTATTAATGGATTAAGATATTTCAAAGAAGTTTTAAACAATCATGTTTTCAGTGAGGAAATCAAACTTGATTGAGCCACTGTTGAGGAATTGTGTAAATCAAAGATAATTTGCTGATAAGATAAAGTGGACCGTCTATACTCATCAATCACAGAGTGGATAAGTCCGCAAACTTCAATCGGAAATCGTTTTGTTGGGCTTTCTTTGGCAGTGCACGCTGTACGCTATTCATCTTCCCTTCGAAATCTGTGGAAAGTGAAGGAAATCTGTGTGAATCTGTGGAAAGAGGAATGAGGAAAGGTGAGGCATGAGGAATAAGAAGGGCAGGAATGAGGCAACAGACATGATGAACGTTTGTGGAGAGTGGCGAGGATGAGGCAAGAGGCAGGAGGAACGTTTGAGGCAAGACTCAAGGATGAGGCGAAAGACATACGGAACGATTGATGTGATGCAAGGAAGAAGCATGATGGAAGAATGATGGCAAAGTGGGTACAGATGCGTTAGATATATGAGTTCAAAATACTAGCTCTGTCTCATATTCCCCAAAACGATTGTACTGGTTCGAGTTATTACTGATATAACTGAAATACAGTTAAATAAAAAGTCTAAGGAATTGTCAAATAATTACCACAATATTACTATGAATAACTTCCACAATATCAACTTCTCAACTACACATGAAGTGAAATACAGATCTTCAAAAAACAATACAGAACAACTCCCCTCATTGAGATGACATTTTCGCGAATCGGCAATGAGTTTACTTCTGGCTAAACTCCGAATCAGGAAATTATAACTTTTCTGTGTTGTTGTAAATATGGTGTGGTGGATATCCATATACCTTCATTATCAATCTCTATGTAGTAAAGTGGAAGCTTGAACATTTAGCAGCAGAATTTCATATTGTGTCGAGCCCTGCGTTTGGCCAATAGCAGTTGACCAATGAAGGTTGAGCTCTACTGTCATTGACCGAGACTGCACATGCCTGAGTATTCCAAATAGGGTCATAAGACGTCGAACACCAATGGCAGTAGAGCTCAAAGTTCATTGGGCAACAGGTATAGGTCAATCGTAGGGCCTCATCCATACTACATAGTAAATTCTTATTGTATTATATAATATTCAGTATACATTCATGTCATTTCCAGTCAAGAAAATTGTTACTCTCTACTTGTCTCATGAACTTCAAATATTCAAGTTCAGAAATCCAATAAGCCTCAATTTGTTAACATATTTTCCTAGATATTTTGTAAATGAGCTGGGATTTAAATTTAATATGGATCTCAATTCATTGAAAAGTTGAGAGAGAGAGAGAGAGAGAGAGAGAAATAAATTGAAATTAACCTACTCTAGAACATGATACGCCATAGTGTGGAGTAGGTCAATTTCCACACTGAAAACACTAAGCATGTAGAAGACACATTATAAGAAATTTCTGTAACTAACTATTGTAAGTAATTGTGAACTAACTAATATTTTTTGTAATAATTGCTATAGTAGTTTTAGTTTTTTTGGGGAATGAACATTTATTAACTTATTATTTATTTAATTGCTATACTCGTTCATTCTCATAGATGCCAATTCCCGGAAGATTCATGAATTCAATCAGATTCATGAAGATCAAAATCACCTCAGATATGATGGAGTTGGATTTCTGGATTTGTTCACAGATGTAATTATCTCTTCAAGCAGTAGAATAATGAGTTCTATAAACAATATAACCTTGTTTTCGAGGCTTATTTTAATTCGCTTCAAACGTTGTCTTTGGTGAGACATGGATGGAAAAAATGGAAGCTTCAAGTCTGTGGTGAGACATAAGACATATAGATGAAAAACATGGAAGCTTTAATTTATTACTTACTTTTTCACAACAAAGCACAGATCGGGAGAGAAGAAATAGGAGTGCCTTGCACCATTTCTCTCCCAAATTTTGGCAAAATTGAAAATTCCAGAATAAGGCAAGGGCTGATGATGCAGGAATGGAGCAAGAATGATGCACTTATAGGACACTTGAGAGGCACAAATGAGGAACGAATAAAGCTTGGATGAGGCACGGTTAAGGCACATATGAGGCACGGATGTGGCACGGTTAAAGTCCGGAAGAGGCACAGATGAGGCACGGATGAGGCACACACATAAACCCAGAGTTTTGTTCATGAGGAAGTGAGTGAGTGATTGATGAGCTGTCTCTCAGCCGACATCCAGCATCCAAAGACAGCACCTAATGAAATAAAAGGATCCAATCCCTGAACAGGGAAAGGCGGGGGAAGGCAGGGAAAAGCAGGTGATATATTCTCGCAGCCTTAACTCGTTTGGAAAAGTTGTGCACATAAGAGTTCATCGACTCGAGTGAGCGTGCAACTTTTGAGCAACTCATCCATTTCATCTGTCTTCTCGGCTCGCCAGAGCTTTGAGTCATGAGTCTGACGTTTCTCCTAATGTGAGGTGTAGAAGTAATGAAAAGTGCCGAGATTCATCTTGGTCTCCTCGGACAGTGGTTCATTTAGTTCAACGGTCAAACTATTCACAGAAGTGAACCAAATACTTGAAATTGGTACTTGGTATTTTAAAGCTCAAAAGAACAAGAGTTGTAACAAGAGAAAATGCCAATTCCTTAGTAGTTTTTCATGTTACACCTTTCTGTTATTTGGAAGAGGTTATTACTCATTATTGGTTGAGCATTAGTTTCTAGCTCAGACGCTTAGAACACTAAGAACAAGCGTTTCTAGTTTCTTAACTTCGATAACCAGTAGTCAGTGAATGTGAATTCAGTAAAGTAGGATTCCACAGTTGCAGTGTATGATTGATTGATTGATTGATTGAGTACTTTATTTGTGTAGATTACAGTATATACTGGCTTATACACTTATATACAATAGCTTACCATACAGCAAAATTATAGATTAATTTACATAATATAGACTACGAAAATAATTATTGAACTGTATATGATATGAAAAAGCAGTTTGTAATATAATAACTATAGATAATAATCATATTGTTATGCATCTACATAAATTGGCGGAGCTTTGGACATATCAATGTCCATTCTTCGGAAAGAATATTAAAAATATCCTTCCCACTAACTCTCTACCAAAAACGTTAATTTCGTTATTTAAACTAAGGATTTATTTATTAATGGAAATATTGTAAAAGTTTTAATCAATATGAATATCAATCAATATGAATCGAATCAATATGATAAGAGAAGAATATCTCTTCACTCAGGATTTTCAAGTTCCATTTTAGTTAAAACAAGCTGACTTGAGTTCAAGTTCCCAGTTGGAACATGGATGTTACCTTACTGTATTCGAACGAACCGTTATCTTTATATTTTTGATAGATTTTATGTAGAATCTTCATTTAATCAGTTCCTACCATTCATTGTTTAAAGAGTAACCATTACATCATTGATTCCTTTTTCTTCTCATGCTTCTTTTTCTCGGTTATCTTGTTTGAAATTACATTTGACAAAAAGGAGTAAGTTAAGCCTCTTGGGAAATTTGCAGCATGAAAATCATTGAGAGTAATATACTCACATATTACTTTCGAGTTTCATCCGGGCTATCTTCGCTTCTATAATGTTATTCCAATTGAACGAATGATCAGATAAATAGTATTGGTACAAGCAATATGAACCTTCTCTTCAGTTCTATTCTCTATTTTTCAATTCGTATGAATGATACGGCGTAATAGGAACGATGAAAACCTAATAAACACATCCATATTTTAGCACACGGAAAAACTTCCCAACGATTTCCACAACTGCACAAACTTTGCGATTTCACGGGAAACTCTGGAAATACGGAACTAGTGAAGCGTGTGTGGATCAGATGCAAGCCGATTGCGGTCGGAAGCCCGAGTCTCGAACCTGCGAGCACCTACGAGGCCCCTCGAGCCTCCACGAGCCTCCCCGAGCCGCCCCGAGTCCTGAATATTGAATCATGCGGTAGAAAACTGTGAAAATCAGTTGCAATTGAATTCCTCGCCAGCGCCAACCAAATCCGATCAATATGCAAATCAGCCAGGCAAACTATTTTCTGTAGGTGTTTTTCTTTCTCTCCTCCTCTCCCATATCCTTCTCCTCATCCTTCCTTCTCCCTCTTCATCCAATCCTCTGTCATCATACATCACTCCTGTGCCAATGAAAAAGCCACAGGCTCCGTCCCTAATGCCTAGGGCTACAGATTAAAACAAGGCCGCCTCAGCTTAGGATATCGTTTTTTTCAGCACAGATTATCTGTGTCTCCATCCTGCTATTTTCGTCCTTCTTCTTTATCGTTTCTCTCTGTTTTAATTTGTCCACTACGATCCAATTCATGAATTTTCTTCTCTTGTCGTTTATCCATCATCCTTATCCCCTTTATTTGTGTCTCCATCCTGCTATTCCGTCCATCTCCTTTATTTCTCCCTCCTTTATCGTTTCTCTCTGTATTAATTTGTCCACTACGATCCAATTCATGAATTTTCATCTGTTATCGTTCATTCATCATCCTTATCCCCTCTTTCATCCCACCTCTTACTTCATCCTCTCTTCCTTTTCTATTTTTCCTTTCCCCTCAACCACCTTTCTCTCTCCTCTGACTCTTCCTTTTTCTCCTCGGAAATTCTGATTTTTGCACTTTTCCGTGATGAATCAATCCTCTCCCGATATTGGTTTTTTCCATTCTTTCACAGATTACACTCATTTATCAACTATTCCTACTTTACTTCACGTTCTCAACTACTTTATTCGTTTACCTCTCACTTCGATGCATACTTGTCTCACTCTCTCCTACATTCCCACAAAGATGCTTTATATTCATTATTTCCTCTCTCCATTCTTCCATCTTACTCTTTTCAAGGTGATTTACTATCAAATATATCTACTTTCGTCCTATTTATCTTGAAGTAGACCTATCCTTCATGAATAATTTTGTGATCTGCATGAAAAAAAACATTTAATCAATTCATCTCGATTCTATCTATACTATTAAACGAGCAATTTCCGTTTATATTATTATATGTTTAGATGTTTAGATATTCAGATGTTGAGATGTTCAGATGTTAAGATGTTCAGATGTTCAGATGTTCAGATGTTCAGATGTTCAGATGTTCAGATGTTCAGATGTTCAGATGTTCAGATGTTCAGATGTTCAGATGTTCAGATGTTCAGATGTTCAGATGTTCAGATGTTCAGATGTTCAGATGTTCAGATGTTCAGATGTTCAGATGTTCAGATGTTCAGATGTTCAGATGTTCAGATGTTCAGATGTTCAGATGTTCAGATGTTCAGATGTTCAGATGATCAGATGTTCAGATGTTCAGATGTTCAGAAGTTCAGATGTTCAGATGTTCAGATGTTCAGATGTTCAGATGTTCAGATGTTCAGATGTTCAGATGTTCAGATGTTCAGATGTTCAGATGTTCAGATGTTCAGATGTTCAGATGTTTAGATGTTTAGATGTTTAGATGTTTAGATGTTTGGATGTTTAGATGTTTAGATGTTCAAATGTTCAGATGTTCAGATGTTCAGATGTTCAGATGTTCAGATGTTCAGATGTTCAGATGTTCAGATGTTCAGATGTTCAGATGTTCAGATGTTCAGATGTTCAGATGTTCAGATGTTCAGATGTTCAGATGTTCAGATGTTCAGATATTCAGATGTTCAGATGTTCAGATGTTCAGATGTTCAGATGTTCAGATGTTCAGATGTTCAGATGTTCAGATGTTTAGATGTTCATATGTTTGTATTATTTACCGTATCTCGAAAACGGCTTCAACAATTCTCACGAAATTCCGAACATAGTAGGTCTATTATATTAAAATTCGATTGCACTAGGTCTCATCATGATCAATTCCAGTGGAACGATCATTCTGAAATGGTTTTCTCTGATTTGGTTCACGTGAAATTATTCAGGAAATTTAACCGGCTTTTGTGCAACCGGGACTTTGTGAGGAAATTTTTGCATTCCTCTGGGAATTAATTTCAATTCACTGTGACTAGATAGTACATTTCTATATGAACTATGCATTTTATTATAATTTCTTCTTTCGTAACAATTTTTCATGCTTTTGTACTACAGAGCGAAGCTCGGCCCCCGATATTCATTCCATAAATGAGATGAGAAAACTCTTGAGAAAAAACTTCAATCAATCCTGTCTGACAGTAGGTGAAAGGTTAAATGCAAGCAATCACTTTAGCAGTGAGCAAAGCACATTTTAAGTCGGACTTTGCCTGTGAAAGGACGATAGAACTAAGCCGCCAGTGTGCTTCGCGCTTAGCAAGCTCAGTTCACCAGCATTTCTCATTTAAAAATAATGGCGCAGCTGACAAAGCCCTTCGAAGCCCGTCTCAAGTACGTCTAGACTTTAAATATATAGCTTTATATGAATGTATATATACCTAGCTATACCTATCACTGCTCCATCGCTTAATCCCCATCTTTCAACGAGTGGTGGATTCAACCCTTAATAATTCACGGGAGACAATACAAAGAGTTAATAGTAGATGATGCGTTTTGATAGCTTTTGTGACGAATTTATCATAAATTATTGGATCGAGAAAGGGATCATAAATGTTTCATTAGGAAATAGAATCGCCATAGAATTATAAAGTTTTGGCCTCTTTCAACAGAATGTTTCTTAATATTTCCGCCAAGATAGGATTTGTAAGAAAACAAACATAAATTGGATAACCGATGTAGATAATGAATGTTAATGTTTTTTTTCTCAAATAAGATCCTCGTTATAAAATCATTATCATTAAAAAGTCTCAGTTCCTCCTACAGAAAATTTATTTCAATGTTTTCCTCAAGATTCAATTATACTGTTTGTACTAAGATGATTAGAATGTTTTATTGGAGCACGAATTCCAATATTTATAATATATTCTAGTGAATAGACTTGAAATTTAGAATTGAAATTGCAATTTATTCACAACACTGACATGTTTTTGAAATTTTCTACAATGTAATCCTATTATATTAAGCGAACAATTTCTGTATATTTATATCTGGTTATTTATGTTTAACGGATCTCGAAAACGGCTCTAACGATTCTCACGAAATTTGGAACATAGTAGGTTTATGATATAAAAATTTGTTTGCACTAGGTCTCATCCCTGGGAAAACTCGCTGGAGGACATGAAAATGATAATTCATCCTTGGAAAAACAGATGATAATTTCGTCATCTCTGGATAACAGAGGATGCATGTGCCTTTGTGTGAGAAAGTCAGAATTAATTCCAGCTGTGTAATGATAATCAATCAGCGAGAAATTTTGATCTAGCTAGACAATTTAATCAACTTCATCAACATAATCTGATTTGTTGATATGTCATGATAATCCTCCTAAACTAGAGTTTAGGCTATCATAATTTTCAAAGTTGATCATTATTTGACAATTTTAAGTGATTAGTGAGTGTTATTTTGTTATTAAATTTGGTTTCAACTTGATCAACATAATCTGATTTGTTGACATGACATGATAATCCTCCTAAACTGGAGTTTAGGCTATCATAATTTTCAAAGTTGATCATTATTTGACAAAGTTGAGTGATTAGTGAGTGTTATTTTGTTATTCAATTTGGTTTGTAAATAATCTAAATAATATTGTTTTGTTTTCAAATGTTTGAACAGGAAATTGAACCTGAATTCAAGTGTATGAAAACATATCTACTTTTCTGGACTATTTATGGTGTATAAATCAAAATTCGGGAAAGAAACAGTTTTGGGCTGTGCCTGTTAGTATTACCCCCATCATTTTTAAAGAAATGTGTTCGGCTTATCAAAAGTCAATAAATAAATAACGAGCGAAGCTCGGTGCCCCGATTAATATAGAAATAATATTTATATGAATGTATATATACCTATCACAGCTCCATCGCTTAATCCCCATCTTTCAACGAGTGGTGGATTCAACCCTTAATAATTCACGGGAGACAATACAAAGAGTTAAAAGATGATGCGTTCTGATCGCTTCTGTGACGAATTTATCATGAATTATTGGATCGAGAGAGGGATCATAAATATTTCATTAGGAAATAGAATCGCCATAGAATTATAAAGTTTTGGCCTCTTTCAACAGAATGTTTCTTAATATTTTCGCCAAGATAGAATTTATTGTAAGAAAACAAACATGGATTGGATAACCGTTGTAGATCATGAATGTTAATGGTTTATCTTCAAATAAGATCCTCGTTATAAAATCATTGTCATTTAAAATTCTCACTCCCTCCTACAGAAAATTTCTCTCAGTGTTTTCCTCAAGATTCAAGTATACATTTTGTTCTAAGATGATTAGAATGTTTAAGAGCAATTACTGGAGCATGAATTCCAATATTCAGAATATATTCTTAAGATTAATAGACTTAAAATTAAAAATTTGAATCGAAATTCATTTACAACACTGAAATGTTTTTCAAAATTTTAACAATGTAATAATTATTATATAGAAACAGTATCATGTAGGTACCTTATAATATGAACGAGACAGTCACTCAATTTAGATACCTAGAAAAAAAGTCTTCGTCAATTTCACACAAATGGAATGTATTCATGTTTACTTATTAAGGTAGTCGCACACAGATTGTCATAGGACGGACGGCACGCATCGGACGGATCGGACGATTAGATTTGATGCATTGCTTTCAATTGGAGTGCGCATACATAGGTATGCGTCCGATGACGGTCTGTGTGCGCCTACCTTTACTGAGGTTTGTAGGGTACATTTTGACTGTACGCGTATTTTTTTCATGATTAGTGATTCTATTCTTATCTCCAATACTCATATAATATTACTATCCTGAAGTGAGACTCACGTTATAAGATCAGTGGAGATGATCTGCCATTGAAATTGCCAATTCTCTGTTACCACTGCCTCTCATAGTAGATAGATACTCAGGTATTTCTGATATAATATTGATTGTTGATTTTGTTGACAATGATATGTCAGATACTTCACAAGGAGATATATTCTCTCATGACTCAATAACAAATTTCCAAAATTGAGATAAGATATCTTGATAGTTCATCATTTCTTCTAAGACAAAAAAAAAACATTCGGCAAAAAGGCGGATGTTAAGAAGGATGAAGCTGTCCGATTTTGTCTTATGACAATGAGGATAGCAACCAATGTAAATGAGATTCTGATTCTATAACGTTATTCCCACTATAGAGGGTACTTGTTAACTAGTTATCTTGAATTCTTAATAACAATAAAAAATAGTTATTTGTGCAACTAGTGCGCAAAGTAACAGTTTGCTGCACAGAAAGAAACGTTTACACCCGAGCCGTAGGCGAGGGCGGTATGGCTTCTTGAGTGCAGCAGAGGAACTTTGCGCACGTATTTCACATTAAATTTTTCCTGCAGTTACCATTGAATATGAGAAGTGGTTGATTATGCATAAAATGATGGCTGAAATCCATCAAATTTTTGTGTGTGTGATGCTGTTATTAACAACAACCTTAATTCATTTAAAAATTAATAATCCGATTGAAGTTGAAAATTCTCAGCCAAAGTTCTCATTTTTATTCATTCAAGAATCAGAAAAAAATACAGATAGAACAAAAAATTCGCATTCAAAATACACACCAACAGCTGATTGGGATGGCTGAACCAACAAGCGCGCGACCTAGTGGGAAGAACCGTACCTAAGTTTGTTTCATCCAGCTAAAAAGTACTGAAACAGGATTCAGAAATTTAGACTTTTGCTCAAATTACCGAGAAAAATGCTCAAAGTAAACTGAAAAATATTTTTAAAAATAACATAGACAACAGAGAATATTTATTGTAGTATTCTTATGCTTTTTTATTATCTTTATTCATATGGATATCAAACGGTAATCATTTAACCTCAAAATTCGAATTTTATAATGTATATTTGCTACTTTTCTCATTGCTTACAGTTGAAATAATACTTATCAATAGAAAAGAACTATTATTTATTATTAAATGATGAGAATTCGTAAATGATGATTATTTAATTATGATTCAAATGAACATTATTCTTGTTTTGGATTTCTAGATTGGGATTTTGTCATAAATGTAGGGTAGTCATTGAAATTATTCTTATCTAAATCTAACCACAGTCATTGTTACCAACTTAATTTTTGTTTTCGTGCACTAATCCTCCATATAACCCAACAATTATCTTGTGTTGCCATGTTGCAAATCTGGAGTACGGTAGGCAAAGTAATACTTTGCGCACTAGAGCGGAAAAGTGATTCTTTGCGTTCTGTAATCAGTGCAGGAATGGCCACTTTTCAAGGTAACTGTAGGAAAAAAATATTGACAATGAATAAAAATGGGAGTTGTTAGTGTAACGCATACAAACGCGGAATATCATGGAACGCTGTTACCAGCTTTTCATTAACCTACACACATGTCCCAGAATTAAATTCAAGTTAGAACTGTTCTCTGTACCCAGTACAGTGTTATAACCTGTGTGCTATCTCTCCCTGAGGCCTATAAAACGGAGACAGGGGATTATATCAGTGCATTCTGCACTGCACACACATGGTACACGATGTTCCACTTTCAATTTGCATATGAAAGCGAGTGCAATTTGAAGTGGATGTGAATTTCGCCCGAGCGGGGATGTGAACATCCACAGGCGAGCATTGTTCAAATGATAGTTGGCCTCAGTGCTCAGTGTACTGAGGTAATTTCCGGCGTTTGATACAATTTGAATGTCAGCTCAAGTTTTCAGAGGATTTCGAGGCGGACTTCAAATGTTGTAAATGTTGTACTGGTTGATTTAACCAGTTGACGGTTGATTCAAGTGTCGTTGATTCACTTAGTTGATTTTGTTATCGATAGTAAAAAGTGTGACTAGTGTTATAAAGAGTCAATGACGGTTGATTATTTGTGGAAACGAACGGTTTTCTCGGTTTCGACGGTTTTAAAGGTTTCAGCTTTCAGCGGTTCTGACTATCTGACTTTTTTAACAGCAGCTAATAGATCAACTACATCAGCTTCATTAACTATAGTGAGGTCCACGTTATAATGGCAGTGTTTGATTAGCAATGGTATTGCTATCTTCGTCTATCATCCAACAAAGCGGATAGCGCCATCTCCTTCCAGCTTTGCTCTGTTGTCAGATCGTCTTTTCACAATGTAGAATAAATAATTAATTAACAAAATATTTCATCTTAATTATAAAATTATTGAAAAATATAATTCCTCACTTAATAAAATATGATTGATTATTTTGAACGACAATGAACAGCTACTATTATATCAATAAACCTGTATCAGCTACCGTATATAGTAGGCATTGAGAAGACAGAAGGATCGGCAATGTTGTTTTCCCATCTTTCTTATCTGCCATTATAACGTGAACATCACTATAGGTTACTCATCAGTAACTAGATTATGAATATTGAAGATAATACTTAATATTGTTTGTTACATTACAAGCAACATAACAATACATAAAACATATGACCTTTTCGTGATAGGTATAAAATTTTACATTCGACACTAGTACACTTTTACTTATACAACTCTTCTATTATACTTCCTTAAGACTCTTTTGGGAATACTCAGTACCTATCTTTATAATGGATTAATTGGTGCTCTCTAAATTTGCATTAAAAGAGTACCAGGGAATACTGAGACTGTAGGCCTACTAGAAGGGTTGAAGAAATACGTATTGCTTTTTTATCTATTTATTTATTTTCTTTAATTATACTGCTATATGGAGATTCAGTTCAAAGGTAGCAGCACGATCACTAGAAGCATAGAGGAACAATAGCCGATTACTGTCGACTATTGTCGATTTTAGAGTGTATGAACGGCACAATATAAGAGACTACCAGCGTCAAACAGCTTCACGGAAAAGAACTACGTGGACTATCGGCTTGAGATAACAGTAAAAGTTGCGACATAAACGCCCTATACCATGGGAAATCTACTTATGCTATTGTTTCTCTATGCTAGAACGCATTCCTAAAACACGTTAATTCTATTTTCCTGTCATTAAATCATAAAATTACATTTTAGAATCGCTTAATATAGTTAAATTCCATTGTTGAACAGCTTAATCTCGTTGAATTCCATTGTTGATCAACTTAATCTCGTTGAATTGTTAACGGTCTACTCCTATGACTCCGTACCGTCGTTTAAAACTTGAGTTTTGTTGCAAAATACAATTCGTATGTAGCAGCAACCTGCATAAGCTTTTCAATGATAGCCTATGAAAGCGTATTACCATCTGAATGTAAGCTGGAAAGCTTCTTTGTTGAGAGGGTCTAATTTCAATTGCGAGATGGAACTATACTAAGGATGAAGGAGACACAAGGTTTTTAACTGGCTTATGAGGTGTTACTATTTGAAAATGTGTAGTCTCAAGCATTTGGATGATTAAGGTGAATACTGAACACGACATTAGGCAGGTGATGAACATGAGATTTTCGCCTGCAAAAATTGAAATAGTCTCATTTCTTCGATTAAGAGTTTTCTGTAGGTGTTATAATTTAGCATTTACATGAATACAGGGACCGGCATATTAATCTGACGACTTTCTAGTAACTGTTATGTTGGCACCACTGTCATTGAAAAGGCGAAAATGTTGTACATCGATGGGTCTATTCAGTAGCCAGTATGTCGTGGTCGAGTGAACCTCGAGCGTTTGTGTTTGAAGCTTATTTTAAAAATAATGACTCAGTTATCTTAACAGCACAGCGTTCATTTCGCAGACATTTCAATAATTATTTAAATCGACACGCGCCGGTTCCCAGTAAGAATACGATCTTGTTGTGGGTAAAGAGTTTTAGGAACACGTCATCTGCTTAAAAAACCAAACCAACAGGATGAAAACGGACTGTGAGAACGTCTGAAAACATTAACGCGGTGAGAGTAGCCGTTACACGGTCTCCACGACGTTCAGCAGAGAAACATGTTGTTGCGCTAGCAATTTCTGATCGAAGTGAACGACGAATTCTTCATTCCGATGTGATATTCCATCCGTATAAATATTGTTAGTGCAACAACTTGATGCAAATGATTGGGCACATCGCAAAGCCGCTTTCAAATTCTTTATTTTCTGCATAAATATAATAACAAGAAATGTCTGTATATCGCAGTCGTCATAAGTACAATTATATACACATAGGTAACATGTTTTTTGGATTTAGTTAACATAATAAAAGGTCAGAAAAAGTCAGCCAGACAAAAACTCATTCAACGAGTAAAACTCTCCTTCTACAACAAACTTTTTGAGTTTTTTTTTTGAACAAAGCATCATTATTAATCGACTTCAAACTATCTGGTAATTTATTATAAATTTTAATACCAGTGACATTTATATCCCCTTCAGACAAGGCAAGACGATGTTGGGGAAGTAGCAAATTGGTACCATGTCTTGTAGAATAATTGTGGTTAGCTCCTACAGTTATAAAACGGTCACCATTCCTTCTTATATATATATAACAGACCGATAAACGAGAAGACCATAAAATGTCATAACGCCAAGTCTGCTAAAAGTCCCTCTACATGTATGATATACTGGAAGGCCTTCTATAATTCGGATAGCACGCTTTTGTATCTTGAACACCTCATTGGAATGGGATGAGAACCCCCAAGCTTCCATTGCATAAGTCATCACCGCTTGCGATGATCTGCTTGCGAGATCATTCTCGAAAATGTCCACCAGGGTGCCATTATTCTTTCAAGTGACGAGGCACATTTTCATTTGTCGGGCGGGATTTGTGAATCATGCACAAAATTACCGTTATTGGGCAGTCAATAATCCACAGAACTGAAGGAAGTCATTCAACGAAAAATCGAGCAATTCTACAAGTGATAATTGAGCGAGCAATAGCAAAATTTGGAATTAGGTTAAGTGAATGTGTGAAGAGTAACGGAAATCATTTGGATGACATAATCTTCAAATAAAAAACTTTTCTAGTAATCCATGTAATTCACTGTAAATTGCAAAATTTGATCTTTAATTTGATATATCACATGCTTCAATTTTATGAAATACACTTTAATTATTATCCCTCAAAAATCGTCAGGTTTTTATGCCGGACCAAGAAATGAACATGAATATAAATATATTATGATATGAATAAAAAACTAGTTGGAATAGAATGAGAATTATCGGAAAAGTAACAAGAGAAGAAGAAGAAGTAGTACAAGAAGAAGAAGAAGGAGAAGGAGGAGAAGAATAAGAAGAAAAAGAAGAAGAAGAAAAAGAAGAAGAAGAAGAAAAATACTCAAAATCCTGTTGCTCTGAACAGGAGCAAATGCAAGAGGCATTTATTTGCATGAATTTGCAACTTCTGGTGTGTGAGGTGTTATTTCATAATTAATTTCCTGAGCTTTGGGTCTGTCGTGTCATCTCTAACGTTTCCTTTCTCATTCTGTCTCACACTTTCTCTCATCCCTTCTCCTTCAACCTCATGTTCGCCCTCGGCCAGGCTCTCCAACACTCTCTTTCAATCTCTCTCTTACTGTCTCACTCTAACTCTCTCACTCTCTCTCATTCTCCTTCACTCTTCCTTACTCAACATAACCTAATTCTCATTCGTCATCTGTCCCCAACTCTCTATTCATCTATCTCTCTTTCTTTTACTCCCACTCACTCCATTTCTCCACATCTCCCAGTCACACACTATTACTCTCTCACTCTCTCTTACTCACCCTAACCTAATTCACACTCATCATCTCAACTCTCTATAAATCTCTCTCTTTCTTTTACTCACACACACTCATTCTCACTCACTCCATCACTCTACATATCTCGCTCACCTCTCTTACTCTCTATCACACTCTCTCTTTCTCTCTCACTATCTCTTCATTCCCCAGTAACACAATTGCGAGTTGAACCTGTTTTGCAGCCCCTTTTCTTCATTAGAAAACCCCCTATATTTTCAACCCTGCCCCCTCTCTTCACTAAAAGACAGCTCTTTGTTTAGCAGATGAAAATGTCATTATTCAAGTCGGTGATTTGCGAAAATGTAAACAACATAACCCTCCATTTTGTTCCATTTTATGGAACTCACAAGCGTGATGAAGATACAAAACAACATGGTAGATTAGAAGTGAAGGCAGAATATCATGAAGATTTCAGGTTGAAGGATTCCTCATCAATGGATTCGAAACAAGTAAGAAAGGAACAGGATAGAATACATTGGAAGCTAGTAGAGAAATACAAATCCACAGAGACGAACAACATAATTTAATGAAAATTCTGTTCAGAATTGAATGAAGAAAAAATATTTAAAGAATCAACCTTGGTAGTGGGAGTCTAATTTGGCTGAGATAATTAGGTATTATGCAAAATTTATTTTATTTTATGTATTCATTTTCTCTACATACAAAGGCTCACAGAGATCCATAAAGAGCCCTTATTCACACAATCAAATGAAACAACAATTTAACTTATATACCTAATGAAATATAGTAAATGAAGAAAAGAAAGCAAAAAGCATTTACACAGTTGGTATAATCAAATTAATTACATTCATATAAAGAGAAAAATGAAAAGAAAGCAAAAAGCATTTACTCAGAATAATCAAACTAATTTCATTATTATAAAGAAAAATGTGAGAAGAGAGAACTTAAAACAATCATTTCCAAAGATTCCAGAGAAAAATACAATTGGAAAAAAACGATTCAAAGATTACTGGAAAGGAAATAATAACTAAAAAACAAACAAAAAGCTACAATGTATAAATTACTACTATTCTGTTTAAAAGTAAACAGAAAAATAAAAGTCTTAAGCTAGGAAGTTCCAGCCAGAGTTTACAAAACAATTCATCTCAAAAACGAGTGTCTTATGATAGATTCAGTTCACAATGTTTCTTATATTTATTGAATGAGTTCGAAAAACGATCAATGTGTTCATTCAAGCTATTAAACAGTCGTAAGGTTTTATAAAGAAATGAGATGTAATGATGGTTTATTCTAGCAAAGATAATCTCGAACAATAGATTCCTTTTGGGTTTTGCATAAGGTACACTGAAATTAATTAGGCTGATAAAATATGGAAAATGGACGAATTTGGAAAATTGGGATCAGAGAATTTATATTTCCAATCTTTCCAAGAGAATGTAACTGGAAGCCTATTTTATCCATCAATCTCCTCTCATTCGTTTCTCTATTCGAAAAATTTGAGTTGATGAATCGATAACAAAACATCTACACGAAGCTTCGTACAGTATTGAAAATATTCTTGTTCTATGATGCAGGGCAACATGGATATGAATTTCATTCTAATGTTTGTGACATGATATTTCATACCAGAAGTTTATAGAGAAAATTGTTTACTTATGAGATTCTGTTATTTATCATCTTATCCTATGAACCTTTTATTCTTCTATGGTTCCAACAGCTAAATTCCACTCTAGCTCTCTAATCTGGCCAATAGGAGACAAGCTCAGTCGTAGTGGGAGTGTGCTGCTTTCTGATTGGCTGATGACGTCAAACAGCAAAATGGCCGCTTCAAGGCACTCTAGAAGGTTGAACCATGACATTGGTTGACAGAAGTCACATTCCTTTGTGGGTTCACTCTGTATAACTATGGTCTCTTTATTCAAATTGTAGATGCAATGATGACACGTAATTACTCTAATTATTCTTTATCCTCAATTGATTCATACAACAAGTACATCATCGAAAATGATAGGGAGAGAAAAATTTTGAACATTTTCCGAGAATGATACTTTAGATATAGATTCCTAATACTTTAATAGATTCCTATTGGCCCTCCACTTTCTTTAATCTATTGCATCTTGTATTACTCGAATAACGCTATGTAACTAGACATTCAGTTTTTCTGAGTCATGATTTTATTCAGAAACAATATCAGGCCCACAGTAATCAGTTCAGCTATAAAAACCTACTTGACAAAACTCAGGAATCAGCTCAATTATTTCTCTTCTCCAATTTTGAAAATTGAAAAACAAATCTACCTCCTTATAATAAAAGACAATTTTGTCACCGATGACGTTTCTCATTAATTTTTGAATGCACCTTGTAGCAGAAATAACAAGACAGCAAACTTTTGCTTGCAAACTGCTGTCAGCCTTGGAAATTCCATTAATTTTCTCAGTAGGGTATTGATTTCCATACGTTCTAATTGGAAACTGGATTCTTTCATAAACATCATTAATTTTGTAGCCCACTGTCGTTTGCCATGGATAACGATCGGTTTGAGTGATTGATATAAGTTACATGACGTTGACAGTCTTGAATTATCAATTTTAGAAAAATTAATATCGAAGTTGAGATTGTTGTGAGAATGGTGGTTGGATTGACATCCATAATGAACCGAGTTTGTTGTTGATAATAATAACCTCATTCACAAATTCCAGAGTTTGACTCTATTGGATCTGCTAAATTTTTACCGTGTCTACTTTTATATTATCATGTAATTTTACATTTACATCTATTTTAAATTATATTTTCATACTTTTATGTTATTAATTTATTTATCACATCGAATGTATACGATTTTGTTGTTAGAAATAATAGCCTGATTTACAAATTTAAAGCTAGGTTTTCGTTTGTGCGTAAATGCCGTCGTCGACGGCGACAGGGTGATGATCTCAGATTGGGTAGATTTCAATTAAAACCTAGCTTTTAAATAACCTAAAAGATTATGTTAAATTATGTTTTAATATGGGATGTTGAGATTATATTTTTTATACTTCAAATGGCAATATGTTGATATTATTAGAAATGTTTTGATTCTTGAATAATAAATACAATAATGAAAAGCTATTTGATCAGCTGTTTTAGCACACTTGAAATGTGGACAATATAAATGTCAACAATGGTTGTCGTCGTTGACTGCGGAAGTTTACGCACAAACGAAAATGCACCTTTAGAATTCAACTTTATCAAATCTGCTGAACTTTTACTGTGTCTACTTCTATATTTATTTTTTCAATTATTTATTTGGTTAGCACGAAAAATACAATGATCGAAAAAGAAAATAACAGGCTATTGCCCAAAACTTCTTCAATTTCCTCATTTAGTTTCCTAATTTATATTGAAGTATATCTGTATATAACTGTAACTTCAACTTTATCACACAGATGGACTTTTCACTCTTGTACAGTGAGATCCACTTAATAGAATCATGACTTGATTGAATTGCTTCTCATGTCTTTTGTTAAGGCAGAGAACTCGATCACAGAGGAAAGAAACACTACACACTTTATGCTTATTCCGTGACTCGATGTCCTCCTCTACCCATGCACCGATACAATAATGTAGCATAAATAAAATGAAGATATAAATAAATCTCAGAACCCTTTTAAATTATTTTATCACAACATGTTTCGGACATTGAAGCCATTTCCAAGTGATTAACTTGAATCACAAGTAGTATAATAGAATAATTTAAAGGGTACTGAAATTTATGTTTCATTTTCTATTTATATTAAAAGTGACCCTAATGGAAAAAGACAATACTGTAGCAATATAAATGGATTTATCAAAATTCTCTCACTACCATACTAATTATGTAGTTATTGTATGAATCAATCAATAAAAATTATTGATAGATTCTAAATTCCGCTTACTAATCAATTTTGTCTTTTTTCCAGGTAAGTGTTAATCTATGTGGAGCAGCTGAGTAAGTTAAATGAACAGAATATCAATTTCAATAAGCTTAATTAAATTATGATTGTTATAATACGTTTGGAATTCAACTCGTATTATCACATTACTTTAGACTATTCTATATTTAATTTATCATGATAAATGATAATGTTAAAGCGAGAGAATCTTCAACTACAAAGATGTTATTTTGGGAATCTCAAATGGGATTCATCAAACATTATTGTAACTGAATGAATAGCGATTGTAGCGAACAAAGCTGTAAACCATGAGAATGTCTCAAAATAATCTTCATCCCTTCAATACCACGGTATTGATTGCAGAAGTTGATTGCTACTTCAGATACGATAGCATAAGTCCTCAAGCTTGTAGCGAAAAAACTGTAAACCATGAGGTATGTCTCTAATCTTATCTCTTCAAAATCAAAGAATCGATTGCAGAGGTTGATTGTAATTTGAAGTACGATAGATTAAGTATTGATGCTTTCAGAAATCCAAGTACCATACTACAACATTAGAGAAACCTCCCCAGAATATGTTCATTCCAGAAACTATTCTACTAATAATAAAACAGTAGAGTATTGTATAGATATCAGGAATTAATATAACATCTATTTATCTATCAGAAATATATCTCACCAAAAACAGTATCTGGAAACTGTTCTACTAATGAAAAGTTCAAAATTTTCTGGAAAATCGTGAGGAAATCTATTAAAGATTATTACAATGTTGATGTGAAATATTTTCCATAGAGAAAAATCTGGTGTGGTACACTCACACAACTTTCCTTGCTCATTAAACTATCAGCCTCATTCTTAAACGAGAATGATTTAGGGGAATAACATAATGACGATTGGCGGCAACATATTACACTGTATATGTGTATAATTGTTTTCAAGAGTGCTTTTTCCTTTGTGTAAATTGTGAAATTCGATGATATTTTTTAAAAGTCGTCAAAACAGCTGTTCTACAGATGAAATATCTCGACTATGTGTTCTTTTTATGAACTGCTCTATCTACCTACCTCATGCACGAGAAGGAGGTTACAAAGTCCAATTCTCAAGGATGAGGTGGACCCCCCATTAGTTTCCCAGAAAGGAGACTCATTCCAGTTAATAGAGCTGATGAATAAATATACAGGGTATGAATTTGAAAAAAATCGGTCAAGTCGTTTTTGAAAAAATCGTGAAAAAACATGGTTTTTTAGTGATTATCCGCCATTTTTCTCAATAATATTACGGAGCTCCTGAAATTTTCCCAGAAATGAGACTCATGTCAGTTGATAGGGCTTATGAATTAAAAATTTGAAGAAAATCGTTAGAGCCATTTTCGAGATAACTGTAAAAAACATGGTTTTTTAGTGATAATCCGTCATTTTTCTCAATAATATTACGGAGCTTCTGCAATTTTCCCAGACATGAGACTTATGTCAGTTGATAGGGCTTATAAATAGCTATCCATGGTATAAATTTGAAGAAAATCGTTAAAACCGTTTTCGAGAAAACCGTGAAAAAACATGGTTTTTTAGTAATTATCAGCCATTTTTTCCGCCATCTTGAATTGAATTTCTTATTGTCGGATCCTCATGGTATAAGGGCCTCAAGTTTAAAATTTCAAGTCAATCGGTTGATTAGGAATGGAGTTATCGTGTTCACTGACATACACACATACACACACACACACACACACACACACACACACACACACACACACACACACACACACACACACACACACACACACACACACACACACATACAGACCAACACCCAAAAAATCATGTTTTTGGACTCAGGGGACCTTGCAACGTATAGAAAACTTGAAATTAGGGTACCTTAATTTTTTTTTGAAAGCAATAATTCCCTTACTCATGGTAATAGGGCAAGGAAAGTAAAAATGAATTTAATAAAAATCGACGCTCAGTACCCTGCCTCGATGGAATATTTAATATTCAATCGAATAAACGCCCATACACAAACCCACAGACATGGAGAACCGAAGAACTAGGACAAATTATTCAATGAAAATTGAATTCAATAGAGAGCTTCCTATGAAATTCATACGCAATGAATACCTAGGCTAGGCTACGTTTACATCTACGAATAGCAGTGGTTTGAAAATAGATTGAAAACCCTAGAACTACGAGTATATATGAGGAAAAACTATTAAAGTACGAAAATAGATTCCAATCAAGCTGAAGTATGCAGTTTGCAGTTCTGAAAAACAGCAATTCATTTTCCATACATTACTTCACATACATTTTCCACTATTGACTAGTTTTAATTGAATTTTCATCTACAATATTGAGCGATATTCCGAACGATTGAAATGGAAAACGTTTTTCCTATTCGCAGAATTGATTTTTTATAGAGCTGTGTCATGCTCATGATACTGGAGACTGCCTATTCCATACATTATTTCACACCAATAGAGAAGAATGTTGGAGACTTTAGCAGAGGACGGAGATGGAAAAGAAGAGGAGTGAAGGAAATGAAAAGAGGAAATGATAAAGATGGGAGTTTTAAGAGAAATGGAGGGAGAAAGAAACAATCAGATTGATGAGGAGCAAAACATGACTGGCTTTAATATTGAATTTTCTTGTACAATATTGAGCGATATTCCGAACTATATGATATCATAGTATTCTTTTCTCTTCTTTCAAACAGGGATTAGTTAAGCTATTGCCTGTTCCGACTCACATTCAGCTTGTAATTAGAATAAAAAGAAGAAACTTAAATGTAAAAACTAATAACATTAATATAATCTAATCTGATAACACTTATATCATAGTGAGAGATATCATAAGGAGGAAAGAAGAAATAATTTAAGAAGAACAAGAGAAGTAGAGAAAAATGAAATAAGGAACTGAAGGACTTATACTACAAATCAAGTATTATAAAGGGAAAAAGCAATAATTGAAGAAGAAGAAGAAGAAGAGAAGAAGAAGAAGAAGAAGAAGAGGAAGAAGGAGAAGAAAAGGAGTGGGGAGAAAAGTGTTTAGTGTGTGAAACATGAAGCCTATCCACGAGTCCTTCTCATCGTGTCCTTTCGCAAAGTACCAGAAAACAAACTTTATTATTGGCGAATGAGGGAGTAAACAAAAGCGGTTGTCATGACAACCGCATGTGTGTCTCACGATTGAGCCGCCGATATCTTTTCATGACGCACTCTTTATCACATCATATTTTTATACCTATATTCGCATCGAAATATGCCAGCCTCTCCCTGTTCAATGTCTGCAACACGAGCTGGATTTATTAGAGCCGAGATTAGGTTGCCGATAAACGGTTTAAACTTGAGAGACGATAAGTGAGAAACTGAGAGGTGGAAAGAGAGTAAAAGATAGATGGAGATTGAGAGATTGAGAAGAGAGAGAGAGAGAGAAACAGTGATTGTGTAAGGGTCGGAGAGAGACTAACAAAAGGAAAGAGGTAAGAATCTACAAAAATATGTTTGGGCGTAATTCGATAAGCTCCTGATATCAGGGAGGAACTGAATTTGATGAGATGCTGTAGAGGTTTAACCCTTTTATACCTAAGGGTTCAGTAATACACCAGCTTGTTAAAATGTCACGTTTCATATCAAGCTTCAGGATTTTCAATATTCAGCTTTTTTGAAAAGTGAACTTATATTTTACTGGAGAAAAGTGCTGCTCAACTTGAAAAAAATCTATTTTTCCTACAGTTACGTTGAAAAGTGGCCATTGCTGCACTGATTACAGAACGCAAAGAATCACTTTCCCGCTCTAGTGCGGGAAAAATTTTTCTGCACTCCAGATTTGCAACATGGCAACGCAAAATACTTAGTAGGTTATATGGAGCAACAGTGCAGCAAAATCAAAATGAAGTTGGTAACAGTGACTGGGCTGCTATAGTGAGCAGAGGTGCAACCAAGCACAACGCGAAAATTATTAGTATTAGATATTATAACCAAGGACAACATTTTTATTCAATTTGACAATAAATTAAGGTTTTTATCAATAATAAAATTACACAGAAAAACATTTGATGCATTTCAGGCAATTTTACCCATAATTACCCACTTTCCATATTCAATGGTAACTGTAGGGAAAACTTAATGTGAAATACGTGCGCAAAGTTCCTCTGCTGCACTCAAGAAACCATTCCGCCCTCGCCTACGGCTCGGGCGTAAACGTTTCTTTCGGTGCAGCAAACTGTCACTTTGCGCACTAGTTGCACAAATAACTATTCTTCTTGAAATATGTATCGATATCCTATCATAGGAGATGGCGATTAAACTGTGGGAGACACTTACAAATGATATATTATTAACCTTTACCAAGGAGACATAACAGTATATTCTAAATCAAAATCAGTATATTTAAAATTATTAGTCATATCGAATCAAGGCTAGGCACACACCAGTTAGTCGAGAGAAAACAAGACAAGACATGATCAGACACGTTTAGTCACAATACTTCACATAGTTGCTTATGAAGACATTTCTAATTGCAGTAACTAATCAGTGTGAGTTGCGTCACAAGCAGCTATGTGAAGTATTGTGACTAAACATGTCTGATCCTGTCTTGTCTTGTCTTAACTAACTGGTCTGCGCCTAGTCTTGATTTAGTCAAGACAAGACAAGACTTGATCAGACACGTTCAGTCACAATACTTCACATTGTTGCTTATGAAGACATGTCTAATTGCAACGACCAATCAGTGTGAGATGCGTCACAAGCAGCTATGTGAAGTATTGTGACTAAACATGTCTGATCCTGTCTTGTCTTGTCTTAACTAACTGGTCTGCGCCTAGCCTTGATTTAGTCAAGACAAGACAAGACATGATCAGACACGTTCAGTCACAATACTTCACATAGTTGCTTATGAAGACATGTTTAATTGCAATGACTAATCAGTGTGAGTTGCGTCATAAGTAGCAATGTGAAGTATTGTGACTAAACATGTCTGATCCTGTCTTGTCTTGTCTTAACTAACTGGTCTGCGCCTAGCCTTGATTTAGTCAAGACAAGACATCAGACACGTTCAGTCACAATACTCCACATAGTTGCTTATGAAGACATGTCTAATCGCAATGAATAATCAGTGTGAGTTGCGTCATGAGCAACAATGTGAAGTATTATGACTAAACATGTCTGATCCTGTCTTGTCTTGTCTTCACTAACTGGTCTGCACCTAGCCTTGATTTAGTCAAGACAAGACAAGACATCAGACACGTTCAGTCACAATACTCCACATAGTTGCTTATGAAGACATGTCTAATATTGCAATGAATAATCAGTGTGAGTTGCGTCATGAGCAACAATGTGAAGTATTATGACTAAACATGTCTGATCCTGTCTTGTCTTGTCTTGACTAACTGGTGTGCTCAAGACACCACATTTACTCAAGACAAGACAAGATATGATCAGACACAATACTTTACATAGTTGCTTATAACGCAACACATACTGATTAGTCATTGCAATTAGACATGTCTTCTTCATGAGCAGCTAAGTGAAGTATTGTGACTGAACGTGTCTGATCATTTCTTGTCTTGTCTTGACTAACTAGTGTGTGCCTAGCCTTAGAGTCCATTTGGAATCTATATCAAGTTGATCTTCTTTAGTTATCACCAAAATACATCTGACCTTAGTTAACTGTTGAGATTTACGCGCCGCGAACATGAGCAATTCACTTTCAATCAGCTGATGCCAAGCTTTTTATATCTATATCTCATACCGTTTCTGTAAAGATACAGATATAGTCAGCTGATTAAAAGTGAATTGCTCATGTTCGCGGCGCGCATATCTTTACGCAACTTTAGAAATAAACTAAACATGCTATTCACTTGAAACTTGAACATATGCTCAGGACATGTGTACCAACGCAACAAAATAAAAAATTCGAAAATCAAATGAGTGTTGCCCTCGAAATTCGAAACGTCGCCTTACTTCTTGAACACACCTAGTATTTGTTTTTACTTTCCTTGCCAGATACAATTTGAACTAAAAATTTTGAGTGGAAAAGATTGAGCATGAGAGTCTCTACAATTAATGTCCAGTAGCATTCTCATCTAGAATTAAAAATAAGCTCGAAATACGAGAAAATGTGATTATCCAATTGCAAACTGTTGATTCTATTGAATGATCCACTATGGCAGACCTCGTGTGTCTCCAGCGTTATTGCCCTGTCACCAGCTGGCTCAAATCTTTGAATAGTAGACTTGAGATGCGCGGGAACACTAGCGTCACGTGATCAATTTTCATAACGGCAAGGAAAGTTGTGTGAGTGCGCCACACCAGATTTTTTGCGATTGTAATTACATGTGAGGGATTCAAACACTTATGATGAGTACAAATGTACTCCCAATGTACTCGATGGTGATCCTATCAGAGTTGATGTAAAGCAGGACCTCCAATACCTCTCACAATCAATGATTATAATGAAAGATGCTGAACTCCAGATTATACTTTCAAGATCAAATCCTTCTCATCCCGTAGAGCTCTAAAAATCCCAGCATCCCAACAGGAAGGTTGATGATGATAATGATCAGGTGAACAAAACAAACACTCTCTGAGCAAAGAGAATCAACTGCGGAATATTTTTCAAAACAAACTTTTCTGCCACGCACAGAATGAGAGGAAAACAATCAGAAAACAAAGAAGAGCAGTTGGGAAGAAGTTGTCTGTTCCATTTTTCATCTGAGGTGAGGATGGAGAGGAGATGGTGGGGGTAGATAAAAGGAGAGTATCAAGTGGTGGTGATGGATGTGGTGGAGGACGAGGAGGAGGAGGAGGAGAAGTAGGAGCAGATGGAGTGGTGAAGGAGTAGAAGAGTAAGAAAACGAAGAAGAAATGGTCAGACAAGCCGATTGCGACAGGGGATTTCTATAAAATAAAAGAGCAGACCCCGTAGGCTTCACTGGAAAGGCCGTGGAGTATCTTTTCGTTTCGTCTTGGGATAAAGGAGAAGTTTCCTTTGCTCTGGAAACTTATAGCGTTGAAACAGGCAGTTCTTGCCAACTTTTTTCTTCTTCCTGAGAGGTCTAGCCGCTACTTCAGGTTGAATAAAATATCAGGTATGACGCTTGAAATATACTGCTCCGGCTTGCAATTAGGATGAGACTTTTAAGCCTCTATTGCAGGATGCATCGCTATGGAATGAGAACGCTAAAAATATTGTAACAGATTGGATCAGAGTCTGATGTTAATTGAGCTTGGAAAGTTCTTCATAATATCGATAGAACTCAGAAAGTTCATTTGAAATATCGATAGCCTATTATTAAAATATAATTATAGCACCCTTTAAAATTTATGAAACAATAAATTGAAAATACAAATAATAACAAAGTTTCAGTTATCTTCAAGATAATGTGGATTACTGAAACTAGCTGTTATAAATCCTATCATATCGAGCGAGCAATTTCTGTATATTTTTAGTATTATATCTAGTCATTTTATATCTGGTTATTTTTAAACCTGGTTATTTTTATAACTGGCTATTTTTATAGCTGGTTATATATGTTCTACAGATCTCGAAAACCGAGATTTTCGAGAAATTTGGAACATAGTAGGTTTATGATATAAAGATTCGATTGTATTTGGTCTCATTCTTTGGAAAACACGCTGAACGACATTAAAAATAAGCTCGAAATTCGAGAAAATTTGATTATCCAATCGCAAACTGTTGATTCTATTGAATGATTGATTCTACTATGGAGAGATAGCAGACCTCGTGTGTCTCCAGCGTTATTGTCCTGTCACCAGCTGGCTCAAATCTTTGAATAGTAGACTTGAGATGCGCGGGAACACTAGCGTCACGTGATCAATTTTCATAACGGCAAGGAAAGTTGTGTGAGTGCGCCACACCAGATTTTTTGCGATTGTAATTACATGTGAGGGATTCAAACACTTATGATGAGTACAAATGTACTCCTAATGTTTTCGTTGGTGATCCTATCAAAGTTGATGTAAAGCAGGACCTCCAATACCTCTCACAATCAATGATTATAATGAAAGATGCTGAATTTCAGATGGTAATTTAAAGATCAAATCCTTCTCATCCCGTAGAGCTCTAAAAATCCCAGCATCCCAACAGGAAGGTTGATGATGATAATGATCAGGTGAACAAAACAAGCACTCTCTGAGCAAACAGAATCAACTGCGGAATATTTTTCAAAACAAACTTTTCTGCCACGCACAGAATGAGAGGAAAACAATCAGAAAACAAAGAAGAGCAGTTTGGAAGAAGTTGTCTGTTCCATTTTTCATCTGAGGTGAGGATGGAGAGGAGATGGTGGGGGTAGATAAAAAGGAGAGTATCAAGTGGTGGAGATGGTTGTGGTGGAGGATGAGGAGGAGTAGAATGAGGACGATGAGGAAGAGGTGGAGAATGATAAGGAGGAGGAGAAGAGTAAGAAAACGAAGAAGAAATGGTCAGACAAGCCGATTGCGACAGGGGATTTCTATAAAATAAAAGAGCAGACCCCGTAGGCTTCACTGGAAAGGCCGTGGAGTATCTTTTCGTTTCGTCTTGGGATAAAGGAGAAGTTTCCTTTGCTCTGGAAACTTATAGCGTTGAAACAGGCAGTTCTTCCCAACTTTTTTCTTCTTCCTGAGAGGTCTAGCCGCTACTTCAGGTTGAATAAAATATCAGGTATGACGCTTGAAATATACTGCTCCGGCTTGCAATTAGGTTGAGACTTTTAAGCCTCTATTGCAGGATGCATCGCTATGGAATGAGAACGCTAAAAATATTGTAACAGATTGGATCAGAGTCTGATGTTAATTGAGCTTGGAAAGTTCTTCATAATATCGATAGAACTCAAAAAGTTTATTTGAAATATCGATTGCCTATTATGAAATATATAATCATAGTACTCTTTAAAGTTTATTTGGAATATCAATTGCCTATTAATAAAATAGAATTATAGTCACCTTAGAAATTAATAAAATAATAGATTGAGAATACAAATTATAACAACTAGTTTCAGTGATCTCCAAGTTGGTGTTGATCACTGAAATCAGTTCTTATAATTTGTATTTTTAATCTATAATTCCAATAATTTCAAAGGGTACTATGATTCTATTCTATGAATGAATTATATAAGTAGCCCTGAATTAATACATTTTTTAAATCGATTGCCTATATTTCGCCATATTACTCCGGATCCTTTACAGGAAACAAATATATTTTCCAAATTGCCTCCATATCAGGGAATGATCTGAAATTGATGAACTTCAAGCTATGAACTTAATAAAGTTCATCAGATATTGTGATGAAACTCACTGAGGCTATTGGGTACATTGGCTTCCACAAAATCCTAAAGTTCACCGACAGGAACAATATGGTAACTAGGAACAATATAATATTACAAGAACAAGTTTGATGCTTGGTGGACATTCTCATAAACTCTGTAATAGAATAAGTAGAAGAAGAGAGTGACGAGGGAGAACTATAGAAGTTGAAGGAGAAAGGAGAATTAGAGGGACAAGATTAGGAAGAATAGAGGGAATATAAGGATAATAAAGAAGAGTCCAGAATGCGGGAAGAGAAGGAAAGAGTTGAAAGGTGGGAAGAGTGAGAGAAAATGATAAAGAAGGTTGTGATGTTGAAGGAGATGGTAGATTGGATGTGAGAAAGGTGAAGTAGGAGGAGTATCAAAAGAAATAGAAGGACTAGAAGAAGGAGAAGAAGGAGGAGGAGGAGAAAAAGGAGAAGAAGGAAAAGAATGAAAAGAACGAGAAGGAGGAGAGGGAGTAGAAGAAGGTGGAGAAGAAGATGATAACGAGTAGGAGGAGTGATGAGGGTGAGGAATTGGAGGAGTGGTAAGAAGAAAAAAAAGGAGAAGGAGAAGAAGAGGAAGAAGGAAGAGAAGAAGAAGGAGGAGAAGAGGAAGAAGGAAGAGAAGAAGAAGGAGGATGAGGAGGAGGAGGAGTAGGAGGAGGAGAGGTAGTAGGCTGTCGGCACATGACTAGTTGCAACTAATTATTGGACTTGCAAAGCCACCTACCAGTATCGGATTATTATATCAGACATTGTGTCCTGTTCAGGATCCTAACCAGCTTACTAAGTCCTGGCTTACTGCTTGTGACCTCGCCAATTGTATCCGATAATAGAGGAGTACAAGGAGGAGGAAAATAAGGAGAAGGAGGAGAAAGAGGAAGAGGAGGTTGATGTCTGACAAAAAGAGAGATAGAGTGAGGAGTTTTGATGAAAAGGTTAGGAGAAAATGAAAGACAATAATGGACGTTGAACAAGAAGAATAGCAGATTCGGATGGACGAGAATCAAAGAATATGTGAGTGAAGGAATAGTGGATATGGTAGATAGAGAAAGATAATAAATGGAGAAGATGATTATGACAAAAATAGGAGAGCAACGGAAAGAATAATTGAGAAAGTGAATTGAGAAATGTGAGACGATTAGTGAGAAACAGTGTTATATGAGAGTAATAATTGAAGAGAATAGGGAAAAAACGAAGAAGGATAGATCAGGAGATGGAAATGATAATTGAACTGCAAGAAAAATCGAAGAGATAGATTTGAACTTGAAGAATCGAGAGAGAAATTATTGATGTGAGAATCTAAGTGCATCACAGAGGGACAAAGAAGCATGATGTAGCAAGAGGATGACAAAGTTCAGGAGGATGACAAAATCGTTTGTGGATGGAAAACAGTAAACGAATGAGTGTGAAAGTAGGTGAAAGTAGATGTGTGACTGGTAGATGAATGGATGCTCACGCTTCTCAAGGTTCTGGCCTTTATCAAATCTTAGCCATTTTTCTATCCATTCTACATAGAAGAAAGAAGAATTGGGGAGTGTGAAAGGAGAATCAAGGTGAGTATAGATTGATAAGTCGACAGGAAGAGTATACTGTGTAATGATCATACAGAATTGAAAGAATAAGACTTTGATATTGTCAATATCACTTTTATTTATTCGAAAATTAATTTATAATTCAGAACCAAGTTTCATGGTAAAACCTACCACATCTTCATCTGAACCCACAGTTCAGCTGGAGATGTGGTAGGTTTTACCATGAAGCCTGGTTCTGAATTATAAATTAATTTTCGAATAAATAAAAGTGATATTGACAATATCAAAGTCTTATTCTTTCAATTATGGAAAAATATCACAACATCTCATACCATACAATCAGATCATACAGAAGTTGATGCGGGATAATTGGAAGTATTATCCTACAGAAAAAAAGGTAAAAATGAGAAGAAATACAGTGAATTCATGAATAATTGAAAATGACAAGACTATACACTCCAAAAAGAATTTTGAGAAAGTGAAGCAGAGGCGAGCAATTAGAGGATAATTATTGTATGTTGTAATTATTGTATATGGATAATTATTGAATATGAGGATGTTATTGTATTAATGCAGAAAATGAAGAATTTTGAAATAAAATATTGAATTAAGAGAAAATGCAGTGTAATAGAAAACAGGGAAAAATCTGAAAATGGATAGAAAAGTGGCTGAGATTTGATATTAGCCAGAACCTGAAGAAGCCTGAGACAAGATAGGAAAACAATAAGGAACATCAGTGGGACAAAGATAGGACGGGGACGTTAATGCGATATTTTAGTAACCAATTATCTTGGCAAACTGGCCTTTGAAGTTTCAGGATTGGAGGGACAAAGCCCTTCACCCCCCACCCCTAAAATCCCATAGGTAACCCAGGGATTTGCTAAATGCCATTTAAGAACACAGAGCCAAACTGTAACTTAGATTAGGGGGTCGCAAACCGATTACGCTCTGTGGACTATAGGACCTCTCACTTCAACCCATAGATGTTTAGTTAGGCCTTGCAAACAGTTTAGATAGGCCTCCAATAGTTTAGTTAGGCCTTCAAACTCATCCCATCACCTATAAAGTTCTTTGAGAGGGAGAGAGAGTGAGGTGATCAAGCCTAAATATGGGATTTGGCTGATAAGATAGGCATCAACCTATACCATTGAGATTAAGTTGAACTAAATCTATTATGAAAACCTTTAAATCATTTATTCATTCATCAATAATAATCACTGAATCGATGTAATGGATGAAGGAATTTCAAGAAGAAGTCACAATTTCCATCGAAAACATTGTCTTATTTGTGAGAGTGAGGTGGATGATTATCATCCTTCTCAGGTTATGCCTACGTGAGCCTTTATTTTATATGTGACTAGTGAGTTATTCCTCCATTTTCAATTGAATCATACATATAATTGCCTGAAAAACACAATAAGATAATGAGAACATCATTACATACCTCACGTCTTGAAGGTGAATATGATTCAGATTGAGATTTCTTTGTTCATGTGTTCAACAAAACAAAATTCAACTTACGTTCCAGCGTTGAAAATAATTACCAGTAAAAGTAAAATAACATGATGAATCATATTAAACTACAGACTGAAGAGTTTCACAATAATATTGAGCAAATAAATATTCTAAGATAATAGATAATAGATAATTGAGTCAGCCCCATGAGTCAATCATTTCAAGGTTATCGTTGAAGCTCAGGTTACCAGTCGAATATCTACAACCCCACATCTGATATCCTTGAAACTACACGAATACAAGATGATTTCTGACCTTGGTTAACTAACTCACAATATCTATCATATCTATCTGTAGCTAAACAAATCTATAGCTTGAATGAAAAAGACTAAGAAATTGTCAAAAAACCATTGATTTATTGATAATTAGAAAGGCCGGTTTCGACAGAGATTGACAATGGTGTAATAACCGAAACCGGTCTTTCTAATTATCAATAAATCAGTGGTTTTTAGACAATTTCTTAGTCTTTTTCATTCAATATGAATAATTACCACAATATCAACTTCTCAACTACACAAAAAGAGAAAATCTATAGCTGGTAGCTGTACTTGGTAACCCTATCAATATAATCTTTTGTGAGTAAAATAGGTTAGATTTTCGGAGTTCATTGTTATAAATTTAGGTAATGCTTAAGAATTATTCTACATCAAAATTATTACAATACTCACATTACCTTCCTGATTCATTAACGAGCCACTAGATACCGGAAATATTCGTCAGAACTGCAAAATTGACGAGAGCGACGACATAGAGGTTCGTTCCACTTGGAATTTGCGACGCGACTGATCCAGACAAAGGCAGAGGTGACCGTCAAAATTTCACAAGTTATGACAGGCGATGTGCTAACCTGCCGGCCGGCAGTCGTTTCAAACTTTACCTTATTACAGAGAAAAATCAAATAGACCATTGACTACCTTCAGTTTGACCAACCCAACGGCCCAACAGCTTAGCTATTTTCATGTACTTTTCAGGTTATGGAAATAAATTATTCGATTTTAATTCAATAAAATCAATTTCATAATATTTACAGTTGGAATGTCTTACTTTTACGTATTTTTTTCTATGGTAGTCATTGGTCTATTTGTGTTTTCTCTTTCGTTAAGATCATTCGTCGTCTCATGGCTGCCGCATTCCGTTGACCAGTTGCCATGGTAACGGCGCTTGGCGGCACATTTGAAAATTTAAAAGTTATTGCCGACTGAGTTTCTACACCTGTATAAAGTTATATTGTTGAGCATTGTTGAATGATGAATTGAATGCGGAAGAAGAAGAAGAAGAAGAAGGCGAAGAAGAAGATAATGAAAAATGAGAACAATGTAAAAATGAGAACAATGTAAAAATTAAAAAGTGATTCACTTCCATTTTCTCCTTTTTCTTTTACTTTAAGTGGAACAAGGAGTGATAATGAAGCCAGCTGATGATATTAAATGGGCTGCAAACTGTTCAATTATCAACTCTCGCCTAGCCGCAGCACATGCGCAGTAGCCTAATTTGCCATTTTTGTAAGCTTGGTTTGAAATTATTCATAAGCTTATATCACCAATGCGAATTTCGAATAATAATATAAGATTAGATCGAATAATTGAATAAAATTATCTTTAGTATTATATTCATGTATAATTATTTTCATAATATTATTATCTATCAAATTTATCAAAGTTATTCAATAGATTATTTGAAAAAGAATGTTTCATTGTATTGGAATCCAAGTACCTACTCCAACATTCTTCCACCTCTCACCTTTAAACTTCAGGGGTTATCATTAATATTCAATGTGTATATTATGACAGTTGTCATTGGACAGTACATACTGGTAATTCTCAATCAAATACTTCATTTTCAAGGATAATTTTATGATTTTTTTCTTCTAAATTTTTCATTCCTATGCCTATTAACTCCTGAACGGAGTTCGGTCCCCCGATATTCAATATTATGCAATTCACTTTTAAGAATTAGAATGTGAGAATAATAATGACAAGTGAATTAATATGATATTATATTATCGCATTTTTTCTGCCAAAAAGGTACCAGAGAATCTGATAGGCATATTCTATATGTGATACTCTATCACATTGATTCTATCGATAACATTGATTCAATAATCACATAATTTTTGCAGAAGAAATTACAGTGATGAGAAGAAATTAGGAAGAGTTTTACAAATAATCCACCACAAAAAAAAAACGTCCATCCGATATGGTCAAATGAGGCATTTATAGGCATATAAGAATTAATAAAATATTATATTATTGCATTTTCTCTGCCAAAAAGGTACCAGAGAACCTGATAGGCATATTCTATATGCATCTATAGGCATTTGTGATATTCTATCACAAACACCGATAACATTTATTCAATAATCATTTCAATTTTTGCAGAACAGATAATATTGTGATGGAAGGAAATTAGGAAGAGTTTTACAAATAATCCGCTACAAAAATGAAACGTCCATCCGATATGGTCGGAAATGATGCAATCGTCACTTTATACTACAGCAAACAACTTAGCAAAGTGCTAACCTATTATGAAAAACAAAAATAGTACTAAAGAGGTATAAAGACCAAGAAAAGATGACGAATTAAGATAATCAGATAAACGGGAGAATCGATTTACACTGATGTACTTCACGCTAATATCACGTTGAGTCAATTTAATAATAGCACCGAGAGACAGCAACGTTCCATATAAAAACAAAAGAGTGGCACAATGAAATATTCAGGCCACTCTATTTCACTACTCTACTGTCTGTCCCAGCTATCATCACTATGTAATCATCGTTATTCCGCATTTTTGTCGCTAGAGAAGGAGAAAAAATTATGTTTAGGGCGGAAAAGAGAGATAGAATGACTGTGGAGTGGAAAGACGAATGAATGAGAGGTAAAGTGAGATGGAAGATAATGTGAGAGGGAATGGTTGTATCGAGGGGAGGAAAACTCCGTTTGGAGTCTGGTTTTTGTATCAAAATAAAAATCGACAACCATTTCGGTTATGACAAAAAATGGATCGAGTCCATTTTCCTGATTGGAAATCGACTGTGAGCTACCATGAGGATATTTTTAGAGTATATTTTCGTATTTCAAGCGAGTGACCGCCGAAAAGTAATGTTTTTATCTCCTCTGAAATCGGGACTTCAAACAGATTTCAACAGTTTGAGGATTAGCGGATGAAAATTTTTGCCGAACATGGAAAAATCATGAGATTTGAGAAGGTTGCTCATCCAGTCATGGAAAAATACATTCTTTTGAACGATTGATTGATAGATTTATAGTGTGATAGAGTGAGTTTTGTCCACAACAGAAGTTTAAAAAGTAAATTTAATTAAACTGATTAAATTGTAATTAAATTCACATCATGAACAAAGATATTGTGGAATTTCTTCATAAAATGAAAACTGACAATAGTCAGTGGAACTGACAATATTGTTTTATTTCACCTTGATACTAGTTCAATAGGAATTGTGATACAACTCGCGATTTTTCCATCTATTAGCTCATATTGGAGGCATAGAAATACTTCGAAATTGGAGAAAAAATGTGTTTGCTCAGTGCATGGGGTTGGAGCTTCCAATTTGATGATCAATAGTAATTAAACTATAATATACAGTAAACAAGACTTAACCTATTTCGGACTATGTGTTATCTAAATTTGGGAGAGGAATAGAACAAGGTTACCTTATTTTAAATATAAAGAAAAATAAAAATCTCAGTTCCCTTTTTGAAATATTTTATCACAACATGTTTCGGACATTTATGCCATTTTCAAGTGATGAAACCTTATTTTTTCTCTCCCTATCATTTTGATAATGTACTTATTTATTGTATAAATGAATAAAGAATAACTGAATACTTGAATAAATAACAGTAAAAACTAATAAAACATTAAACAGTTTGATAACAGTAACTGTTCATTCCATCATCCCTTACTTTATTGTCCTCCAAATGATAGATTAGTTTGAGCAAATGAGAATTGTTAATCAAAAACATTGATTCTTCATCAAAGGAGAAAGAGATTATAATGCTCCTAATTTCAAAATTCTCATCATATAAGAGAGCATAGGAAGAAGTGGGATATTATGAAGAATGGAAGCTGTATTTGACTTCTAGATTGGAGAAATTATTTCGCAGAAAATGTGAAGATGATCCCATTTTTTAACTCAATATCATCAATCACAATATTTTAAAAATCTGGTGTGACGCACTCACACAACTTTCTCAGCCGTTATGAAAATTGATCACCTGACGCTAGTTTTCACGCTCATCTCAAGACTACTATTCAAAGATCTGAGCCAGCTGGTGACAGGACAATAACGCTGAAGACACACGAGGTCTGCTATCTCTTCTTAGTGAATGATTCAATAGAATCAACAGTTTGCAATTGAAGAATCACATTTTCTCGAATTTCGAGCTTATTTTAAATTTTAGGTAAATATGTTACTGAACATTAATTGTAGAGATTTTCATGCTCAATCTTTACCACATCAAATTTCTCTGTTAAAATTGTATCTGAAGCCTAATAATTGGGAATATAAAATCAAATTTTGTATAGATGGGGCGGAGCTCCTGAAATTTCCACAGATGTGGGACTTGTGGAAGTTTGAAGAGCTTATCAATGACTATTTTAGGTATAAATTTGATCATTGTTGGAGCAGTTGTTGAAGAAATCGCGAAAACCCCTGGTTTTAACAATATTTTCGTCTTTTCAGCCCCATCTTGAATTGCATTTGATCGGAATTGTTCGTGTCGGATCCTTATATTGTAAGGACCTTAAGTTCTAAATTCCAAATCATTCCGTTAATTGGGATATGAGATATCGTGTACACAGACACATATACACTCACACACACACATACAGACCAATACCCAAAAACTACTTTTTTGAGTCATTTTTGTCGGAAAGCAATACTTTCCTTACCTATGGTAATAGGGCAAGGAAAGTAAAAAGAGTATTCAAATTGACAGAATAATTCAGTTCAGGGCTGTGCCTTTTGCTTTATTCAAAATCATTGTTATAATTTTTTAATTGTTGAGGAATAATTTGTGTTTGTATTAATTAATTCATAATAGTCTATAATATTGTACTGTACTTTAATCATGATTTCCACGATCCTGAATTGTTGATATCAGAAACAGAATCACATCATGGTTCGTGCATCAATTGATTGATTGATTAAAGTTGAATGAATAGAGCCTCTCTCTGTTGTTGTACTCTCTCTCTCTCTTTATAGAGACAGGCAACTGTATTGTCTCTGACTGTCAATCGTATGTCTCTATGTATACACTGGGCCTTCAGATGTAACTATATACATATTCCAGGATTCAGTTAATGTAGCTTCTTGGCCCTACCCCTCCCCTCACCACCCACTATAGACCCCAAAAAGGGGCTCTTACCAGAAGTGTAATTTTGCTAAAAGCATTTGGAAGCCCACATCCACATTCACCTTACAATGAACTCTCTATCTCTCTCCCCCCCACTGTGTTTCACATGATCTTCTCTCTGACTCACAGTCTCTCACTCTCTCAGAGTCCAACAATCAGATTACTGTAATGATTATGGTGGAGGAGGATATTGGCTTGAGGGGTAAAGGAATTAGTAGAGAAAGGTCTAGAGGCTCAAATACTGAGGTTTTTTAGTTATTGATTTCAAAAGAAGTTTACAATTAAGTGTTGAAGTACTCCTGATATTATTGTACCAATCGAAATAAAATCTTATTGACCGAGCGAAGTGAGGTCTAAGATTCAAGTCGACGGTTTGGCATTTCTCTTGATGTTTAAATGTTTTAATGTTTACATGTTCATATGTTGCGCATTTACGGCGAAACGCGGTAATAAATTTTCATGAAATTTGACAGGTATGTTCCTTTTTTAATTGCGCGTCGACGTATATACAAGGTTTTTGGAAATTTTTCATTTCAAGGATAATATAAAAGGGAATAGAAGCCTCCTTCATACGCCAATATTAGAGTGAAAATCAGACTATAGAATTATTATTCATCATAAATCAGCTGACAAGTGATTACACAGATGTGTGGAGAAGCCAGTCTATTACTGTATTTCCATAAGGTCTATAGTTTGAATCAGGTACTTGTGGATGAGAATACTGCGTGAGTTCTACTGTTCACAGAACTACTAGTAATGTATACCACAATACTCAATAACTTTTGAACTTTTTATTACTAGTAGTTCTGTGAACAGTAGACCTCATTCAATATTCTCATCCACAAGTACCTGATTGTAACTATAGACCTTATGGAAATACAACAATAGAATGGCTTCTCCACACATCTGTTTAATCACTTGTCAGCTGATTTATGATGAATAATTCTATAGTCTGATTTTCACTCTAATACAGTATTGGCGTATGAAGGAGGCTTCTTTTCCCTTTCATATTATCCTTAATATTATCTTTTATATTATAAAAATTTCCAAAGACCTTGTATATACGTCGACGCGCAATTAAAAAAGGAACATACCTGTCAAATTTCATGAAAATCTATTACCGCGTTTCGCTGTAAATGCGCAACATATAAACATATAAACATTTAAATATTCAAACATTTAGACATTTAAACATTAAGAGAAATGCCAAACCGTCGACTTGAATCTTAGAGCTCACTTCGCTCGGTCAATTATGTGATACCAATGGAAATAGGGTTCTGGAATAGAATATAGAGATTCAGAAGTTTGGAAAATGGTCAAGTAAAACTTCATATATCCTAAAAAAGAAATCAATGAGGAGAACATATTGAAACCCCCAGCTTGAAACGAGTAGCTTGCCTTAGAACTGGCAACTCAGTGTGAACCAGGCTTTGCTAGCAGAGTGACGTCACTTTGAAACAAATCTTCCAACTGACAAAAGCAGAACGTCTTGTCTGCTGTCCAATTTACATAATATGATCGATTTAATGGCGCGAAAATTCAACTGTGCTTTCAGTTTCATTCAAAGTTTCAAACTGAGATATCAACTCCAGATGAACACGTTCCATTTCTACCATCCGGTCAGATTGGAGCTTAGAACCGAAGAGTTTGTATGGAATGAAGTGATTCAGCCTCTTAGGATATCTCTTCCTATTATATTGCAAGTATCACAGAATCCGCTTTAGTTCCCTATGAGGGAGTTTTCTGTATATATGATGAGCTGACTGTAGAATATATAGAAAGTATTGTTCAAATTGAATGTGATATTCCAATAATTCAGTCTAGTAGTGGTTCAGAGAAGTGAAATAGAGTTGTGATAGACTTGTAATAATTATTCAGATTATTAGTTCAGTTTTTATTTTTCGTCATTTCACTTCCAAGTTTGACCTTGGCTTTTCCCTTCATATCAATTTACTAGCTTTAATTTTGTTGTAGTTTTCGTATTTTTGTTCTAACTAATTTTCAGATTGTTTAGCATAGATTGACATTTTATCTCATATTGTCCATAGTTTTGTGAGTTACTATAGTGAGGTCCACGTTATAATGGCAGTGTTTGATATTGCTATCCTTGTCTATCATTCAACAAAGCGGATAGCGCTAACTCTTTCTCGCTTTTCTCTGTTGCCATTTCGTCTTGTAAAAATGTAAAATTAATAATTATTTGACAAAATATCTCATCTTAATAATGAAAATTCACTATGAAATTATTGAAAGATATAATTTCTTGCTTAATGAAATATAATTGATTATTCATAATTTATTAGAGGAATAATGATAGAAAATTTCAGTAACAGTATAATTGAAAAAATATTTTATTTTGAAGGTAGATCTCTAATAGAGATCTAAGGTTAATATTACATCAATAAACCCGTATCAGCTACCATCTATAGAAGGCATTGACAAGACAGAGTATCGGCAACGAGGACCTCACTATAGGTTATTTCTCCATTTGTTGTTGTTCAACGGTTCTCATGACCATATTTGGAATACATGGGCGTGTCCAGTCGCTTGGCTAATGACAGTGAGCTCAACGTTCATTGGTCACCAGCTAATAGCCAATGGTAGGGCTTTGCCGTTCTATATTCTGCAGTTCAGCTAACCTGAATGTTCAACTGCTTAGTTTTCAGAGATGCTTATAATGCTGGAACAATCGAAATAAGTATCTCAAATATGTTCCAGAAAATCAGTGATTTTGAGAATATTAATAATTTGGTTGATTCAAATTTAAAATGCATAAATCAGTGACAATATGCGGGTTGATGGTAACAATCTACCATTATAGATGATAGTACTGTATTTGTTTATAAACATTCTCCACTTATTATATCCAAGTTCTCTCCGATCTATCTTGGGATTTGTTCTGGAAATGAAAAAAATGAAGATTGTTAGAATGAGAATGAAAAATGGGAACTGAGAGGAAAACACACAAATGAGAAGGATTTGGAGAGAAATCGAGAAGTGAACCAATCGAATAGTTTGAAGATTGTGAGAACCATGACAGAGAGCGGAAGTTCAAAGAATTGAATGAAAATTAAAGTTTCAAAAAGAGAACAGGGATGAAAATGAGACTGAGGCCCGATTGCACAACAGCCGGTTAAATTTTAACCGTAATTAATTCCAAGAGAACCAATCAGAGAAGGCGTTTTTGAAAAGACGGCATCTCTGTTGATTCTCGTGAAATTAATCACGGTTAAAACTGAACCGGCACTGAGAATTCAGAAAAATTGATAAATAATGTAGAAATTGACAGGATGCTGATCAGTTGAAGAGAAGTGGTAATGTTATAACAGTATGAGAAACGTGGAAGTGAACAATGAAAAGAGAAGAAAATGTGATGAACGGTGAGAAGAGAAATAGACGGTTTAAGAAGGAAAGGGAGAGGAGAGAAGTGAAATGATCAAGAGAAATGACTTATAAAATGAAAGCTTGAATGATCTTAAGTGTAGAAGAGTTCAATATGTGATTTAAGAAAATGTGATGAACGATTAAAAGAGAAATGGACGGTTAAGATGGAAAGAGAGAGGAGAGACGTGAAATGAACAAGAGAAATGACTAATAGAATGATCTTAAGGATAAAAGAGTTCAATATGTGAACTAAGAAGAGAACTTGAGAATGATGTGAAGCAAACATGAAGAAAAGGGATAAAGAGAGAAAAGTATAAAAGAGAAAGTTGAATATAGGAGAGAACATGATGAGGGAAGGAGAGAGAGAATGTGATGAAGTGGAGAAAGGAGATGAGACAAGAGAAATAAATCACTCACACATTTGAAATAAAAGCTTGGATGATCGTAAGGGCAGAAAAGTTGAAAAGGAGAAAAGGTCAAGAAGGAAGAGTTTGAGAATAATGTAGAAGCAAACATGAACCGAGAGGTATGCATGTCAAACAAAGCGAGAGACAGAGACGACCTGATAGAGAGAAACCAGAGTATGCATGTTAAACAGTGTGAGAAACAAAGACAACCAAATAGAGAAAGAACTTCGCACGAACCGAGACATCTCAAGCAGTTTGAATTCGCTTTCTAGAAGACAGCCGCTTCAATATCGAATTTGAAATTGTATGAATTACGGGTGATAAAATGTCGAGTGCCCAACTTTGCCTACTTGGCCGACTATTGGATATGTGCCGGCAGCTCTCAGAATATAAATCACCTTTTAAAGATGGCGGCGCAGTATAATTCCATTAGGCCCGAAACTTCGAGATGTCATAAATTCCACCAGGACGGCTATGGAGATTTTCAAACTTCACAATGAGATATTTTCTCTTGGGACGCTCAATAAAACTCTTCGAAGACTCACGTACTCTCTTTCACATACTTTCTCTCACTCGTTCTCTCTATTTTCAATACTATTTTTACTCTTTCTCTATTACAATGTTGATGTATTGGAAGTAGGCTACTAGAAAAACCACAACGGTTTGATTAGCTTACTATGCTTTGCCGATTCCAACGGAACAAAAACTCGGTTTGAATGACAGTTGTTGACTCTTCACAAACTAAAAATCATAAGAATCAATTTGAAATCATTCCATCAGACTCATCTACCACTCAAACTCAGATCACGTTTCTGATGGAATAATGAGTCTTTTCCTCCACCTACTGTCAAAAGTACTTACTTTACTCCCTGAAACATGATACTAAAGTGTCACTTTTTCACTCTCGGTACTAAAAAACAGAAAAACTCCCTAGGGAGTAAAAGTGACTCCATTTAAATAACATGGGAAGCATCTCTATTTTAAAAACGTACATTTGGAATAGGTCAGAAGGTCTAAGCTCAGATGAGGAAGCATATAGAGTAGTCATTAAACCAACTAAATTCAATACCTCAACCAGACATTTGATCGATATAAAAAATATTTATGTTTGTATGCTGAAATTATTATTACAAACTTCATATCACTATACTAGAAAAAAAATATATTTATTTTATTTTAATCCATGTTATTCAAAATACCAGCCAACGAATATTACTTATTAACTAATCAAATTTGAAACGGGAACTTCATCATAGCTGTAGTTGTGGCTGTCATTGTTGTTACAACTTTAGCCGACAGTTAGTGCTGTCGGAGGAGAACAAGCCAGCTGTTTCTGTTTACTTTTTAGATTATGTTGTAACACATTGTTTGGTCACATACGTTTTTGAAAATTATTTTACTTGCAGTTTTTATAAAAATGTAGGTGGAGGAAAAATGTTGTGTATATCACGAGTGAAAAATGTTTTTTCTCCCTCAGGAAAATTGTTGCCCTCGGCTTCGCCTCGGACTTCAAACTTTTCCCTCAGGGAGAAAAAACAGCACTTTTCACTCTAGATATACAAATAACTATTTTTCATTCTGTACTAGCAGGTAACCCGTGCTCTGCAGAGGTCTGATTAAGAACTTCACAAACTGAGAAATTGGCCTACTGAAATTTGGGAGTTTTTTCAATAATCCATTCTCGGTAAATTCAGAGCTTTTATGCGAAATCTCAAGTTAATTAGTTCAGTGGTTCAGAGATGATGATGTATTCCGTGTATTTCCCATCCCGTACGTGTATATGCCAGCTCTTTTCTTTAGTATATTATAGATTATTTAATTAGTAGTACACAAATCAAAATATACATAAGATGAAAAGTTTTTTGTGTAGTTGAGAAGTTGATATTGTGGTAATTATTCATATTGAAATGAAAAAGACTGAGAAATTAAAAAAAAACACAGATTTATTGATACTTAGAAAGACCGGTTTCGGTTATTACACCATTTTCAATCTCTGATGAACTCAGAAATTAATCAAATCAATTGTAGTAACTACCACAAAATGACACAATCCAATGGAATCAATTTGAAACAGATTCAATGAACAAATCGGACCACAATGTAATGTCATTCCAGGTTAAATTGAATTTGGATTCTCGTTTCATAACAATCATTATGTGGTTAGATTCAATTCTCGTGAAGCTATGTAACGCTTGTAGTCTCTCATACTGTGCCGTTCTCACACTCCTAACAACACACCAATAATAAAATTAGTAGAATTGATGATGATGTGAAATCTCTCCATATTTTTAATGAAATTTGACACTAATAATGAACAGTAGTCGACTATTAGAATATTGGATTGCATGTAGGCCCAACTAAAACACACTATAAACGTATACTCTACAAGTCTAAATTACATACTACATACTCTACATAGAATATGCACAATTGTGATGATATCTATATAATTTCTACGAACAAACTTATAGATGCACACATTATTAAATTTCCTGTGAACTACTGTAAAGGCTTAGTATCAAATATAATGTCAATATGTACATTGTCATAGAATAGTATAATAATTATTGTTTACCAGTTGCATTCTCTTTGATATTATGCTTTCTGTGCACAAATTCAAATAATTCAGCATTGTATTAAAGGGTCTAGTGTAAGAGAGAGCGCCATAACTTCTTCCTTCTATCTATATATTATATAGAAGCGAAATGGCACTCACTCGCAGATATAAAAATCTACCGGACCAAAAACGTTCAAATTTGGTAGGTATGTTCAGTTGGCCCTTTAGAGGCGCATTAAGAGCGGACTTGAAAGATTCTAAAAAAAAGAAAAAATCTAAAGACACGCCCAAAATCTGCGTTTTTCCAGCGTTTTTTTGCGCTTTCTCAGCTTTATCAAGAGCAAATGAACAGAAAATGTTCAAATTTACTACAGAAACTAAGCTAGGGTGTAATAATGTTGTGTTTGAAGGTATTTGAAATAACGCCGTAGATACGCCCAAAATCTGCGTTTTTCCAGCGTTTTTGCGCTTTCTAAGCTTTATCGAGAACAAATGAACAGAAAATGTTCAAATTCACTACAGAAGCTGAGCTAGGGTGTAATAATGTTGTGTTAGAAGGAATTTGGAATAACACCAAAGATACGCCCAAAATTAGTGGCTTTTTGCGTTTTCTCAGTTCTTTCATCAAGTAATAGACAGAAAATGTTCAAATTGCACTTAATAATTGGAATTAATCGTTGATTGAATCGAACGAGGAAGTACTTTGACTTTCTGATGGAATGAAGCATGCTCAAATGAAAAATGCAGGCGAGTGAAGCGAGCCCGCTGATCTCATTTTTGGACGATCCATTCGGGGGTCCAACCTGGCTAGACGGATATGGCGAGCGAAGCCAGCCTGGCGGCTAGTGTCTATAATAATTATAAAGGCAGCAGCTCCATTCGATGAGATAGACTATGTACCTATGACGAGAGCACATTATTAAGTTCACATGAACACTTTTAAATAGAGATCATCCTTGTCTAGGTGTGTTATAACCGTTTCTTCCTTCATAATAGAGACTACGTGAGGCCCACGTTATAATGGCACTGGAGAAAGACAGGAGAAAAACGTTGACGATCCTCTGTCTCGTCAATTACTTCTGTAGTCATTAGCTGATACAGGTATATTGATGTAGCCTAATATCAACGGTTCATTCTAGTTTGAAAAAATCAATTTCATATTTTTATTAAGCAAGAAATTATACTTTTCAATAATTTCATAATGCATTTTCGTTATTACGATGGAATATTTTGTTAATCAAAATATATAACCTCATAACCTCAAACTTTGGACAACATTAACTTTTTATCAAAATTTTTGGAGAGACATAGTACAGGCTCAGCCTATTTTTTCCTCCAATGTCGTAATCATATTATTATTGTAGTATTTTGCCCAATGAAAAAAAAATCAATTCTACATTATTAAACGACGCTCTGGCAACAGAGGAAAGCGAGAAAGAGATAGCGCTATCAGCTTTGTTGAATGATAGACAAGGATAGAAATACCATTTCAAATGCAATCTTTTAAAAAACACAAAACAAGACAAAACGAAATGACAAAGAATTACAAAACAAATAAAATACAATAAAATGTTACAAATATAGAAAAAATTCATGGGCTTTGTAGTTGGGTGTGTTGGAGAAAAGAAAAAAGAGAGGAAGATACCTTTCGAACTATATGGTTTTTCATTTAATAGGCAGGCAAAGAAGAGAAGATAGAAGTGATGAGGAAAAAGGGAATGGAGAAATGGAAATCAATCACTGCCATTATAATGTGGACCTCTCTATAGAGAGATGTGCATCTATAGTGAGGTCCACATTATAATGGCAGTGTACGATTGACAATACTGTTGCTGTCTTTTTCTATCATACAACAAAACAGATAGCACTATCTCTCTCTCGCTTTGCAATGTTGTCTATTTGCCAGGATATTTTATATTTACTTTTGACAGTCACTGTACAAAATTGAACAAACCATATTCTCAGCCGCCATTTTTTTTCTTCATTCTATCAAAATACTTGAGTACACAAATCGTATAATTGATTTAAAATGTATTTTTGAAACAATGAGATAATTTTCAAACATCACCTTATGAGAAACACAAATTAAAATACCTGAATTAACATTTTAAAGGTTGATAACTAACCATCCTAGACTTCATTCATGCTTAAGTTAGCCTACCCGTATAGGTTAGACCTACTCGTACCGGTATAAATAATATTGAAAAGTTATTTCAGTATTAATCAATTAAAATTACTTTTTTTAAATAGGATTCCTATTTTTCTATTACTTTTAAAGGGAATTGGAATAGAATACCTACCAAATAACTCAATTTCTGTTGTTTTGAGATTCAGATTGTTGTATCACAGCTTTTTAAATTAGCCGCCATTTCAGGTTTGTATAAAAATAAAAATCTGATCTCAGTCATGAAAGCAAATTTTCAAATCAAATTATGAAAAAATATATTTTCTTGATCAATTTGACATTGAATTGACTATTTTATCAAGGAAATGATAATTATTATTGGATTAAATTTGATGGGATGAATTGAGTAACCGCTGTGTTCAGTCAGTGGTGGCAAAATAGAGAGACTTGGCAACGTTGTTCTCCTATCTTTCTTCACTGCCATTATAACTGGACCTCACTATAGGCCTACACACCAATCATCTATCACCCCAAACGTTCACACCACAAATATTCTCCCATGACGAGAAGATGTACAAAATAAACCATCACTAGCAATGTACACACCGCAAATGCAGACATGTCGTGACGTGCTGCAAACCCTTTATCGGTGTGAATCGCTTTGCACAGCGAGCTTTAACCACTTTACACTGTCAGTATCCATTATTAACACATCTTCAACGCAACCCATACAAACAATTCTGACAGTATTAAGTGAAGTGAGTGGGCTTCTTTCGTCAGGAGTGGTCTAATAATAATTTGAGGGCAGTTTAGAGCCCATTACAATCACGCGAGCGAGCAGGCCCGTTGTGCCAAATGTTTTATTTGCTGTTAACACGCAGTCTACTGTGAGTATTGTGTGGTATTGTGTGATGCTACAGTTAGTGTAGGCCACTGTAATTCGGTGGAATTTCGGCGAAATTAGTTGCTTTTGATAGTGTTGTTGTATCAAGAGTTGTAGGAATTGTTATGGGTTATATGATAGAGCTGGAGATCATCATGTTTGTGGTGATGGATCGGCACAAGATTTTGAGGTGCTATAGTAGTGCTTTAATCAAATCAATTTTATTGTTTACATCATTTGTAACATGAAAATCATCAGTGAAAGAACTTTTTTTCAGTAAAAATCTGGTGTGGCGCACTCACACAACTTTCCTTGCCTTTATGAAAATTGATCACCTGACGCTATAGTGAGGTCCACGTTATAATGGCAGTGGATAAAGATAGGAGAATAGCGATGCCGATTCTCTGCATCGATTAATTATATTTCTACACTGTCAAAAACATAATTGGCATCGTTGTGGAGCTAGAAAAGGATGGTACCACCGGCTTTGTCGAATGATAGACAAGGATAGCAATTCCAAAGTTGAACAACTACTGTCATTATAACGTGGACCTCACTATAGTGTTCACGCGCATCTGAAGTCCACTATTTAAAGATCTGAGCCAGCTGGTGACAGGACAATAACACGTCTGCTATCTCTTCATAGTGAATGATTTGATAGAAGCAACAGTTGCCAACAGTTTGCAATTGAATGATCACATTTTCTCGAATTTCGAGCTTATTTCAGATTTTAGGTGAAAATGTTACTGAGCATTAATATTGTAGAAATTTTCATCCTCAATTTTTCCCACTTGAAATTTTCTGTTTAGATTGTATCTGAAGCCTGATAATTGAGAATCTATAATCGAACTTTGCATAGATGGGGCGCAGCTCCTAAAATTTTTACAGATATGGGACTAAAAATCGTTGAATATCGCGAAAAACCCTGTCTTTGCCAACTTTTCCGCCATCTTGGTCATTTCCGCCATATTGAATTGCATTTGATCGGAATTGTTCGTGTCGGATCCTTATATTGTAAGGACCTTAAGTTCCAAATTTCAAATCATTCCCTTAATTGGGAGATGAAATATCATGTGTACACAGACACACATACACTCACACACACACACACACACACACACACACACACACACACACACACACACACACACACACACACACACACACACCACACACACACACACACACACACACACACACACACACCACACACACACACACACCACACACACACACAAAAAAACACTTTTTTGGACTCAGGGGACCTTGAAACGTATAGATATTTAGAAATTGGAGCACCTTAATTTTTTTTGGAAAGCAAGGAAAGAATACTTTCCTATAGGTAATAGGGCAAGGAAAGTAATAAAATTTGAGGTAAAATACAGATGACTTCCACCATAAAAAGTTAGTTATAACTTGAATATTGAAAATGATGATGATGATGATGACAAGGAATAATTGAAGCAAACAATAAATGTTACTACTCACAAAAAAGCAAGAAGCTTATTGAAATAATGGTTCTATATTGGTGCTTTCTTTATCTTGTGGTGCTATAGTTGTTTTGTTGTAATTCGGTAAAATTTCTGAGAAGTTACTTGCGTTTCAAAGTGTTATATCAAGAGTTGCATTAGTCTTTGTAGGAATCGTGATGGGTTATATGATAGAGCTGGAGACCATCATGTTTGAAGTGATGGATCAGCTCTTACAAGATTTTGTACCTATTCGTAGAAGAGTTTACTCATATTTGTAGTAATTGTGAAAAGTTTTAAATCTACTGAAAATCGTCATTTTTGTAATTTAGTCATTGCTCGGTTATTACAGTTTTGAGTTTTCATGAGTTTAAATAATAAAACTGGGAAACTTTTATATATTTATTCTATCCAGTCATCTGTGTTGATGGGGAAGATATTTTTTCCTACAGTTACCTTGAAAAGTGACCATTTCTGCACTGATTGCAGAACGCAAAGAATCACTTTTCCGCTCTAGTGCGCAAAGTATTACTTTGTGTACTCTAGATTTGCAACATGGCAACACAAAATAGTTGGTGGGTTATATGGAGGATTAGTTCACGAAAACAAAAATTAAGTTGGTAACAATGACTGTGGTTAGATTTCAATAAGAATCATTCCAATGGCTACCCTACATTTATGATAACATCCCAATCTAGAAATCCAGAACAAAAATAATGTTCATCTAAATCATAATTAAATAATCATCATTTACGAATTCTCATCATTGAATAATAAATAATAGTTCTTTTCTATTGATAATTATTATTTCAACTGCAAACAATGAGAAAAGTAGCAAATATACATTATAAAATTCGAATTTTGTGGTAAATGATTACCGTTCGATATCCATATAAATAAAAATAATAGAAAACATGAGAATACTACAATAAATATTCTCTGTTGTCTATGTTATTTTTATAAATATTTTTCAGTTCACTTTGAGCATTTTTCTCGGTAATTTGAGCAAGAGTCTAAATTTCTGAATCCTGTTTGAGTACTTTCAGCTGGATGAAACAAACTTAGGTACGACTCTTCCCGCTAGGTCGCGCGCTTGTCGGTTCAGCCATCTTGCAGCCATCCCAATCAGCTGTTGGCATGTATTTTGAATGCGAATTTTTTGTTCTATCTGTTTTTTTTTCTAATTCTTGAATGAATAAAAATGAGAACTTCGGCTGAGAGTTTTCAACTTCAATTGGATTATTAATTTTTGAATGAATTAAGGTTGTTATTAATAACAGCATCACACACACAAACACTTGATGGATTCAGCCATCATTTTACCCATAATCAACCACTTCTCATATTCAATAGTAACTGTAGGAAAAGTTTAATGTGAAATACGTGAGCAATGTTCCTCTGCTGCACTCAAGAAGCCATTACGCCCTCGCCTACGGCTCTGGCCTAAACGTTTCTTTCGGTGCAGTAAACTGTCACCTTGCGCACTAGTTGCACAAATAACTATTTTTTAACTATATCGTCTCCAGAGAGTCGACAATTATTTGTTGAAACACCGCCAATCTATGTAGTATGAACCATTCTTGTATTATTCGATAGGATGATAGATGTGATACAGAATGATATCTGATGCAATGTTAGAGTAGCAAAATCACGTCCAACTATAGTCGGCAGAGACAATGATCAAAGACAAATCAAAACATTCTACTGATTATGCATTTCCTTTGAAACTCGGAATGATAATAATAGAGAAAGATATACTGCATCTTTACATTTTTATCCATTGTTGAAGTGAGACAACAATACGATCATAGAAAGCTGTCTGCAGTAATCAGACGTTATTTATATGGAATAGAATATCTATAACTCGAAAATACTTTTTTGTAAGATATCTTAGGTCTCCAACAGCCATTTCGTTTAGAGAGTATGGAATGTAACATCCAATGTGCAATGCAGGCCTAATTTGTGATTGTGTTTCAACTCTCATTGAATTGTGTTGACAAGTTTTGAAAATTTCTTGAAGAATGGTTATCAATCCAGTGATTTTGAAATGATATTTGTTAATAAAAAACCGTTTGATTTTGAGATTAGGAAACAATGATTTTAAACAGATCGAAAAATTGTGAATAAAACATATCTTATTTCATAATCAATATCGGGGGACCGAGCTTCGCTCTGGAGTGTAAAAGCATAGGAAATTTGTAGAAAGATTAAATTTATAGTTCATATTTTTTATTATTATTTATTCATTTTCTCAGTCGTACAATTATTTTTACAGTTATATGAGGAGGCACAACAGGCTTATGCCCAAAACTGTCCCTTTTCAATTATACTACAGTCCAAATACAAATCTAGGTTAAACGACTATCACTCATTAAAATTACAATATTTATTCACACTTCAAAAAACAAACACATCATCAATTGAAAAAAGATATTCTATTTAGAATTCGATTTAGAATGATATACTATGTTTGCTACTATATGTGTTAATATACTATGTACTATTTATCACTAACAGCATCCAGTTACTATTTTGGACTTTCTGAAGTAAACATTTTTTCTAAAAAAACTATATTCTTCTCGTGAGATCAGCTGAGGAATATCCCACACATGCACTCGCTCACTCACTTCCATCACGATATAGACAGACGACAAAATTTCTAGCTGTTTTTCCAAGGACGTATTTATCTTTTAATGTCTTTTAGCGATGTACATCCTCATCCTATGGTTGAGACCTAGTGCAATCGAATTATCATATCATAAACCTACTTTGTTCCAAATTTCGTGAGAATCGTTAGAGCCGTTTTCGAAATCCGGTCACATACAGCAATCGAATTTTCATATCATAAACCTACTTTGTTCCAAATTTCGTGAGAATCGTTAGAGCCGTTTTCAAGATCCGGTCACATAAATATATATAATATAAACATAAAAACATCATATAAACAGAAATTGCTCGTTCAATAGTATAGGATTCATTTCCCATAATCTCATTATTCTCCAAGTCAGGAAAACCAAAAATGATTTCTGGTATCAATCCTATGATTTGTTTGCGACCTTTTGTTTCATCCGATATAACAAATTCAAAGACATTGTCAAAGCGACTGTCGCCATCTCAGAATTCAGTAAACGCAGAAATCAGCAGCAGCTAGAATTCAGCGATAGTTGGTGAAAAAGATCGAGCTACAGAATTCAATTGTGATGCGTCATCCTCATATATATAGACGTCATAAAGGATAATACATATATGATATAATAGAAGGATGCGATATGGCGATTTTCCCATTGTGGACCTGTATATGTGTCTTCCCTGAGAAATCAATTGAATAAAAAGAGCAGAAAAAGAACGAGGAAAAGGTCGTTTCCAGATAGACGTAGAAATGGAGGAATAAAAGGAACAATGCGTGGATATGTGGAAATATCGTATATCGTTTCAAAAAGAAGGAAATACACCATATATGAGGAAAGCCCAGTGCCCACTTACAATTTCCCAGAAGACATTGCCAATCTTATATCCTATTCTATTGTACCGTAATCGGCTCTCTCCTTTCAGCTTCCCTCTCTTTCTTCATCACGTTTTTCTCCCTCCGCATCATCTTCCTCCAACATCCCTGATTTTCCAAGGTTTTTCCTTTATCATCTTCTTGTTCTTCAATATTATATTCATGCTCCCTGTTGAAGCTTCCTCTTTACTCAACATCACGTTCTTGTTTTCCATATCCCTCCTAATTGTCCAGTTTTTCCTTTTTCTATCCATTTACCTTTACTTCCTTTTTTATTCTATCAAAAGTGAACTATGTTGTAATCTCCATAAATATAAGCCTGTGGCCCGTTTGCACAGAATCCGGTCAAATTTTAACCGTGATTGATTTCACGAGAACCAATCACAGAAGTCCTTTTTGATGAGACGGCTTCTCTGATTGGTTTCCGGGAGATTAATCTCGATTAAAATTCAACAGGCTTTTGTGAAACCGAAACTGTGCACATTGTAATCAGATAGAGTAATTAAATCAATCGATTCCCTCTTGATGAACATTTTCAACAAGTTTCTCACCTGATTTTCTTATCTTAAACCTCATGATCATGATTTTCACCTCTACTCTTTCATTTCACCACGTCTCCTTCTCATCCACTTTACAATCATCATCCTTTATCCACTCATCCATCTCCCTTTCTCTCATCCTCTCCTTTCTTTTCATTCTCCGGCATCCTCTACCTTTCCATACAGAAAATTCAGCATAAACAATGCATAATCTTATACTTCCTATTCTAGAAATAAAAATGGAAATTCAAGTACTTTTTTAAAATTTTAACAATTTAAAAAAAAGTACTTGGATTTTCATTTTTCATTCCTATTCAAGAGTAGCCCTGATGAAAAAAGATACTTCCTTTCCTCTTTCTTCTTCTTGTGGTACCTATCCGTTTCGGTTGTTGGCACCCAGCATGGCAAGCCCAATTTTGTTCACAGCCATGCGGAAGAGTTCAGCTGATGTTTTTCCCGTCCACTTTCCAAGGTTATCCATCCAAGATATTCTTCTCCTTCCAGGACCTCTTTTTCCATCGAATTTCCCTTGGAAAAAATGTCTGGAGTCAAAAGTACCTGGAGTCGTTACTCATGATGTGGCCCAGATATTGCAGTTTAAAGATCTTGATAGTGTTCATAATTCCCCTTTGTTTATTCATTCTTTTCTCTATGTTATTTCTAATTTCCCTCATCATTATTCTAGTTTTCGTTCTCGATTTTTTTCTCCTTTTCATTCATTCTCTTCTTACTAATCTCCTCATCAGCGTTCTTCTTCTTATCCAACCCTTTATCCCTTTTTCTTCGTCATTCTTATTCTTCTTCATTTCCTCCTGAATATTCCATTCAAATTATAAGAATTCATTACTAAGTCATGAAGTAATACTAATACTCTCCTTGAACGATAAAATATATATGAAATACTCAATAATTGATAATTATTAACACGAATCAGCAACTGATATTATAGCAGATATGCAGGAATAATCAAAATCACTGATATCCACCACAGAATGCGTTGGAAGAAACAATTGACAACAATGCCATCATATCATTTTCACTGACTTTACAACGAGAATATCACCATTCATCCAGCATTATTCCTCAATCTCTCTCTTCTCTCTCTCTCTCTCTGAAACATAGGCTACATTCCTCCACATTCCAATATTTCATTTCACCAATTCTTATCTTACAATATTCTAATCTTCCCATTTCTATTCCAACTCCTTGACATCTCTTTCCAGCCTATTGTTACTACTCTAGCATTATTGTCATATCTCTCCACACTCCTGCCGAATTATCTCTCACTCACTCTCGCTCTCTCTCACACACACACTCCCACACTATATCTCTCTTACTCATTTCTCTTCTTTTCCTTGTCATTTCTTCCAATTTTCCTCATTCTATTGTCCCCAGAGGCAGCATCATCGGATCAATGGCAAATATTGAACAAGACCAATTTGCCGTCCGTCTCCTTTTCCCGTTCAGAAATTGAAAAATTCAGTCGCGCCAAAACGATATGGATGAAAGAAGAGCAACGCATAGCGGCCAATTATTGCTCTCTTCTTTTCCTCCTTACTCTTCTTCTTCTTCTTCTTCTTTTTCTTCTAGTTTTGCCTTTTCTCCTGTTGTTATTTTCAGTATTTTCGCTCGCCTTTTATTGAACCATTGTTGGCTACAAAGTACTAATTGGATTCCTATTATTTCTCTCCTCATCTCTTCCCAATTACTGCTTCTTTCTCTTATTTTTCTTCATCTTCCTCTTTTTTCCTAGATATTTTTCTATTCTGATCAATATTTCATCGAACGTAATAAAGGAATGTATTAAATGTACTTTTTCTTCCTTTTCACACAAATAATTTTCTCAAATATGCGAATTTCTTTCAGGTAATTGCAATCAGTAATACGCTTGAAAAAAGGTATTCCAAGGTCTGATGACTGACAGAATTCTTCGATATTGCTTTATTGGAAATTTAATAAAAATTCTGCTAGTTTGGCTACTGGATGCATTTCTGTGGCAATTCATTTTCCATGGTAACCTATGTTCTTTTCCAATCGCCCATTGCAGATTCATAACTTCTGATATGGGGATGTTCGGATCATAAAAAATCCTCTTATGAAATGGAAGAAGCATTATACCTTGAAATTTCTGATTTTCAGATTCAATAAATCGAGAAAAGGAATGTGATTCTCTTGGGAACAGAATGCAGAACTGAAAACTAATAAGATGAGAAAATAAATAGCAGAAAATAATACGAAACTACAAAGAATTAATGTTCTTGATTTTAGGAACTGAATCTTCTTGTTTCATTTGACATGAAATTATTCTCATTTAATGTTCAATGTTGATAATTTGTGATAATGTGATAATTAATGATAACTGCTCAGAACTCAGAATAAGAATAGAGAACGCACGTTCCACATTTATCAGGATCAAGAATTTACTGACATCAAAAGACATCAAGCTTGAATTACGAATGCGTCTCATTAAATGTTTCGTGTTTCCTGTACTATTATATGGTGTGGAAGCATGGACATTAAATAGATGGGGTGAGAAGAAAATACAAGCCTTTGAGATGTGGACTTATCGCAGAATGCTGAGAATCTCATACACCGATCATGTTACAAATGAAGAGGTTCTGAGGAGAATGGGTAAGAAACTGCAACTCATTGGTGAAATCAAGGAGCGCAAATTAAGGTACCTGGGTCACATAATGAGAGGTCACAAGTATGGAATATTGCACCTCATTATGCAAGGCAAAATAACAGGTAGGAGGTCAGTGGGGCGAAGAAGGATATCTTGGTTGCGCAATTTAAGCGATTGGTTCAAGTGCACCTCAAATGAACTTTTCAAGTCAACTGTAAGCAGGGTGAAAATTGCCATCATGATAGCCAACCTCCGCCATGGAGACGGCACATGAAGAAGAAGAAGAAGTTGATAATTTAATGTTCCATCCATTCAAAACATGCTATTTATTCCTTATTGCTTGTATGAATGCTATGTCCACATGGGGCCTGTCTTGTCTTGTCCAATACCAGACTTCCACCACGTCAACCTTCTAGCAAACATATGAGCTTCATTCCTTGTATATATTCTCTGCTGCTCCATATCTAATATTTTATTCTACTGGAAGATAGACAATATTCAACATCCCAATCCCAATTCGAGTCAGTTCATTTCCCCAAAAAATAATCAATATTGTTACAAGAGACAATTGGAGGAATTATATTACCTTATTTGAACTCTTTAACCAATAAGCTTTTCAATGAATCTAATAAGATTCATCTTCACAAGGAAAAGCACAATAAGAGTTGTTACATTATTTCCCCGTCAATGAATGCTTGAAAGAGGAAACATAAATGCGGGGTCAAAATTGTTTTCCCTCAATAAACCCTTGTTGACTGGACTAGAGACAAATTGAGACAATGTAACATATTCCCCCACTCTCCAACTCTCTAACCGTGACTATTTGCTCGCATTTTCAATAAAGTAGGCTAGTTAACAAGAAGTAGTTACGACCATCAAGAATCTTCATTCATAATATAAGTTACAGATGCTATAAATCCATAAATCAAAATCATCTCGCAATAAAAATTTCTCCCCCCTAAAACCACAAATTTCGCCTTCAAATCGATATTCCAGGAGTACGGTTTGCTCCCCCCTATTTATGGGATTGAACCCCTGGGGCAAACTGATGCGTTAGGGGTACTGAACCCAACAAGTGTACAATAAATGCAAGAGGTACGTTACAGTTACATAAATAATTGCCGGGCAACAATAAAAGACATTAAACTGTTGTGGGATGGTTTGAGGGTGGTTGGGAAGAGAGGGTACAGTAGGGGGGAGTAAAGAGGGGGCACTGCAACTTGTAATTAGAAATATAAATTGTGTGTTTTTCAGGGGGGTGTCATGTACCCCCCCAAAGTCAGACCAGCTTTTACCCTCTAAATCTGCATTGTGCTCTCAGAGTTGTTTTATTGCTGTATTTTATCCGATGTAAAAGCTGCAAAAGTGATCTTATTAGACTTCTCTAATGAAAAATTGTTCGCCGACCCCGCAAATAATGTTTATTGGACCCTGGGGATCGTTGCCGTATGATTTAGGAGCAGAATTCAGACACTGTGTTATGTTTTGTGGTTGTGCAGTGTTTTATATTACGGGTTTTCTGTGGGAAAAAACGATTTCTCTGCCTCTTGAGACCGGTCTTTCTATAGGTGCGTACACATATACGCGCCGCGAACATATGCCTAAGCAATTCACTTCTAATCAGCTGACTATATCTGTATTTTTACAGAAACGGTAAGATACATATATAAAAAGCTTGGCATCAGCTGATTAAGAGTGAATTGCTCATGTTCGCGGCGCGTATATCTGTACGCACTTTTTGTGTAGTTGAGAAGTTGATATTGTGTAGTTGAGAAGTTGATATTGTGGTAATTATTCATATTGAATGAAAAAGACTAAGAAATTGTCAAAAAACCACTGATTTATTGATAATTAGAAAGACCGGTTCCAGTTATTACACCATTGTCAATCTGATAAACTGTTTATCAGAGATTGACAATGGTGTAATAACCGAAACCGGTCTTTCTAATTATCAATAAATCAGTGGTTTTTTGACAATTTCTTAGTCTTTTTCATTCAATCTGTACGCACCTTAACTATCAATAAAATTTTTGGTTTTTGACAATTTCTTAGTCCTTTTTATTTAACAGCAGCATTTGTTTATTTGAATTACACAACTGGAATAGCTCCAGCATATCTTCATTCGAAAGCAATAACCAAATCCTTCAGCCTACCCCCTCACCATTGAAACAATGAGGCTCTACTTCCCATTGTTTCTCACAATATTGTCAGAATAGACACCTCATGAACGGAGATGGTGAAGAGCTGAGACCCTTCATTGTAATCCAACTAATCAATAACTTCTTTGATTGATTCTTGTTGACAATGATCAATTCTATCTCGAATATAACATATCCACAAACAAAACGTTTCCATGACTTAACAATGAATCTTTATGATAGGGATAAAATACTCTGGTGACCTATTATATTTATGGAAAGCCTATAAGCTATGACAACGATGCAGAGCTAGGATTCAGATTCCTTTATTCATGTGTTTAACTAAACATAATTAAACTTACGTTAAAATAATGAGTTCTACAATAATATTGAGCAAGAAAATTGATTAAATATGCAAAAGTTAATGTACTACTGTAATGTTTTCACATGAAACAGTGAAGTTTGGACCTCAGGAGGTCGAGAGAGAGAGAAGCTGCCTGCTTTGTATAATGGTAGACAAGGATGGCAAACCAATGTTAATCAGATGCTGACGTTCATAACGTGAATCCTATTATCCGGTCAAATCCAAGTAAATTTCAATAGTACCATTACTATTTTATTGGAAAGAATATTACGTAAGGTAGAATTATAAGATTTGAATTCAAATCTCACAGTTGACTGCTTATTTGGAACTACCAAATCATTGTTTATAAATCTCTTGGACTCAAAATTGGAAATAAATCATGAAGTGTAAACATAACCTATTTTTGGATAATTTCTATCTAAACTTGGGAAAGGAACAGTTATGGGCTTTAAGCCTGCTCTTCCTTTCCCAATCATTCATAGTTGAGAATGATATTGTATGTATCAATGTATAAACTAGTAGTTCTGTGAACAGTAAACCTCACGCAGTACTCATCCACAAGTACCTGATTGAAACTATAGACCTTATGGAAATACAGCAATAGACTGGCTTCTCCACACATCTGTGTAATCACTTGTCAGCTGATTTATGATGAATAATTCTATAGTCTTATTCTTACTCTAATATTGGCGTATGAAGGAAGCTCCTTTTTCCTTTTATATTATCCTTGAAATGCAAAATTTCCAAAAACCTTGTATATACGTCGACGCGCAATTAAAAAAGGAACATACCTGTCAAATTTCATGAAAATCTATTATCGCGTTTCGCCGTATATGCGCAACATTTAAACATTCAAACACTTAAACATAAGAGAAATGCCAAACCGTCGACTTGAATCTTAGACCTCACTTCGCTCGGTCAATAAATGGATGAATTGTGAAATAACTCATCATTCTGACTACATTCTCCTGTCAACCTTATCTGATTGAGTAATCCTTGTAAGCCAAATAGTATGAGCACTATTTTAAAGTAGAGAATAGGAATTGAGATAGTAAGATTTGAATTTCACAGTTAGCAGCAGATTTGTAACCTTCAGAGCAATGTGAAATAGCTCATCATCGCGACAACATACTCCCAGAGACAAGAAATATAGTGGCTTATGCTTATCCTTCATCTATGATACTCCTATCACGCTTATAGGATGAAGGATGAAATTCTCATGAAATTTTTGTGTAGTTGAGAACATTTGATAACAAATAATCACAAGTTCACAGTTGAGGAGAATGTTGAGTTTCTGCATGTTAATAACAAAGGCAGATCTTTGAATATTCGAGAGGCTTTAGAAATAACAAGAGTAATTAAAGAAAATTCCCAGTATAGTTTAAATGACCAGATTCATTTCAACCAATACAACACTACGAATTTAGTTTTATCATAAAATTGTAAGCATACATTAGTCAATAGTTTTTCCATTTACATATTTGTTTTATTATCTTTCACACTTGTTTTCTTGGTTCTTATTTTGTACAGAAAGTAAATTTTATTATCATGTTGCTTAAGCCGCCATTTTGTCACACCTTTGAGTGGGAGGAGACTATCTAGCTAGGCCAATGGCAGGCGTTCATGCCCTCGACCAATAGCAGTACTCGCCTACTAGTATAAATTCTGCTGCTCTTGTATCTAGTTTTAGTTTATCAGAGATTGACAATGGTGTAATAACCGAAACCGGTCTTTCTAATTATCAATAAATCAGTGGTTTTTTGACAATTTCTTAGTCTTTTTCATCCAATTCTCATGAACTAGTGGATAAGTAGTATTTTAATAGCACGAGAAATATTTCATAGAAGAGATAATTGAGATATAATAATTGAGATTCGAATTTGAATTTCACAGTTAGCAGCAGATTCGTAACCTTCAAAACATTGTGAAACAGATCATCACCCGATCACATACATACTCCTATCACGCTTATCTGATAAAGGATGCAATCCATAAACCAGTGCACATAACAACGCAATGTTCCAACCGTTATTGATGAAGGCAATCTATCCAGACCCGATCAAAAACAGCGACATCAGATTGATGTAGGATTGAGCACGCAGATGCAGAATTGATGTCAATCAATTGACGGCTAATCAAGTGGCAAACTAATAACACATGTGTCCATGGGAACTCGTTCACAAGTTTGTGAGCGCCAGTACGGTTGTGAGTGCCGCCATTTTGTGAGTGTGCGTGTGAGAGTGTGATTAATGACCACATCCAACTAAATAGCCAAGACCGTGGTGGAGCATCCTCCCCTGATTAATTATACCATTCTGCTTTTGACAAGTCTGTTTCGGTCTGGCCTATAACCTCTTCTCTATCCTTCTCTCACCACCTCAACAAATACAGATTGCAATCGCATCTCTCAATTTTCTTCTCTCTTCTTGTTTCGAGATTTCTATCTGTATTAATTCTTTTACCCCTTTTCTTCTTAGTATCTCGTTTTCTACTCACTCTCGTAGTGGAAAATTCAGGATGCAATGGAATCTTCAAATTTTATTCTCTGTTAAGCTCTTTTCTGTATAGGGCTACTTGTAATATAAATGTAAATAAAAATAAAAATCTCAGTACCCTTTTTAGAAATATTTTATCACAACATGTTTCGGACATTTATGCTATTTTCAAGTCCATAAAAGTCCATTGAAAATTGCATAAATGTCCGAAACATGTTGTGATAAAATATTTCTAAAAAGGGTATTGAGATTTTTATTTTTCTTTACATTTATTCTCTTTGTCTGTTTGGTATTTTTTGTTTGTATTTTTCATTTTTTGTTCACCTCTTGTTCTTCTCTCCTGCTAGCTCCATGTTTTTTCTTTGTGCCGTTCTCTATTCTATTTCCACCTATCCCCCTCAGCATCTCTATTTCTATCCTCCCCCCCATAAAAATGCAGGATTCAATCAGACCTTTTAATTTTTTTCGCCACACTGCACAGAAAGCAGCTGTTTTCCAGTCCCTACGTAGATCTGAAAGACCTTGTTTGCAGACGACGTCAGAAAGGGTTTCTTTTCCGGTCTAGGCCAGAAAGTTGTCTCTTTCCAGCCGCTTATGACTGGAAACAACGCGCTAATTATTATTAATAAGTCATCCGCTAGATCGGGCGAGTGTCCACTTTCATAATAAGCTGAAGTCGCCATGATTTTAGTTCCAGTTTCGAATCAAACTAATTCGCTTCGCAACCAGTTTTATTCAATTATTTATTGTTGATTAGTGCATTCCGAATTTTCAAAAATGCTTGAAGATGACTGTGGTATTCCAAGTGAAATTTTAAAAGAATCTGAAATCCTGACTGCAAATCTTCTACCACTAAAATCAAGAGATAGGTACGATAGCTTAACGAGTATTCTTTATTTTGTATTCTTTATTTATTTTGTCAGCAATACCTGTAGTGTGGCGAAAAATATCGTTCGCACCACGGGCAAAAATGTTTTTCCAGCTCTCAATCTTTTCTAGTCCTCGGCCTACGGCCTCGGACTTGAAAACCGATTTCGAGCTGGAAAAATCTCATTTTCTGCTCTAGGTGCGAAATATACTATTTTGCCAGTTTTGAGTCCTCTCTATACGCCTATCTTGCCTCGTATCTCTTCGTCTTTCCTTCCGTTTGCTCAGTGTCTTCTCTTTGTTTTGTTTCATTTTCACAGGTATTCCTTATTATCTCTTCTCCTATCTATCTTTCCAAAAGGTTCTTGGTAGATTTCTCACCTCCCATATTCCACTTCTCCAATACTTTTCTGGTTTATTTCTTTGTCAGTTTCAATTTGTGTCAACCTCTCCAATTTCCTTTATTTCAACTCTTTCTCTCTTCTGCTATCTCCACAAGTTCATTTTCCATATGATACTCCCAATTTGATCTCCCAATTCGTCCATACCTTATTAAAATTCATTTGATGCCTTTCTCCTGTCTTACCCTCCATTCCTACTTTTGAATTGTATTCTAAGGTCACGTTCCTAGAACACTTATTGAATCTTATTTATCATTTGATCTACAGGATGGGTGAAAAGTCCGTGAACGACTTAATATATCATACACAAAGGTAATTTGATGGTGGGTGTGATTGGGGATACTACTCAAATTGAAAATACTACTTTACTATGACTTCGAAAATCTGGTCCGCCATCTTGTATCCGCTATATTGAATGCAACTTTTTTTTTAAATAGGAAGGTGGTCATGCGATACATGATTCCGATACGAAATTTCAAGAAAAAATGAATGGTGGAAACCGTACATCGATACCTCAAACCGTTCAGAAGATATTCACATTATTAATCAATACTATTTAAAGCAGAAAGGAGAGAAAAAGTATGAGAACGGCTTAGTATCTCATGAAAGATTGTAATTCCAAGGTTGGTGTGATTGGGGATCCCTCTCAAATAAGAAATACTACCTTACTATAACTTCAAAAATCAGGTCCACCATCTTGGATCCGCCATATTGAATGCAACTATATTTTTTTAAATGGGAAAGTTGTCATGCGATACATGATTCCGATACGAAATTTTCAAGAGAAAATGAATGGTGGAGACCGCACATCTATATCTCAAACCGTTCAGAAGATATTCACATTATTAATCAATACCACCTATGTATTTCTTTTCTGATATGCATGATATTGATTAATAATGTGAACATCTTCTGAACGGTTTGAGATATCGATTTGCGGTTTTCGCCATTAATATTTTCTTTAAATTTCGTATCAAAATCATGTATCGCATGACCTCCTTCCCATTTAAAAAAAAAGTTGCATTCAATATGGCGGATCCAAGATGGTGGACCATATTTTTAAAGTCATAGTAAAGTAGTATTTTCAATTTGAGTAGGATCCCCAATCACACCCACCGTTGAATAACCTTTGTGTATGAGATATTAAGCCATTCTCGGACTTTTCACCCAACCTGTATATTATTATATAAAGGTTTAATGGTTCAAAGACTTTATAAGCGCCCTAGAAACTTGGTAATTGGTACATTGTTCTAACTTTATTATATTTTGTAAGATGCTTCTCATGGACATGATGTGTCTATTTTCATTCGTTGAATCGATAATTATCATTTATTCATTCGAATAACTCAACAGGGAAGATCAAAGGGCACGACCAAGAACGTGTTTCGGATGGACACGTTAAGTTGTCGGTCGCGGCTGCCTAAAAAGTAGTTGTTAGGTCATTTCAGAGGCCCTGAAATTGATCAGTTGCGACCTGAAAACTCTGACACCAGACCTGAGCCAGCCAGTTCACTCGATATTATTATTATTACGACCAAGAAAATGTTTTTCCCCCGTATTTCGATTCCTACACTAGTCCAGGAGTTAAATTTTGCTTTATTTGTATTCTTCATGGATGAACTATCTACCTTCCGTTTATTGCCCAGCTTATGTTGTTATTACAGGCTCTTGAAATGTTCAATGGTCACTTACTGAACAACAAGAGCTTCCCACTTCAAAGAGAGCTGCAGTTGTTGAACACATAGGTGGATGATTAGAGTGTGCTGGAGTGCAAGCAGGGTTATGGGGTTATGACAGCATGCCGCGTTTCCAGCCATGAATTATGAGGCGGGCGCTGTTTTGACAGCCGTCTAATGCACAATATTGGAGCACACTACTCCGCCTTTCCGCCCAACTAGTGAGGCCGTCTAAAACTGAAAGGGATATACATAGGGCCCTTCACACTGGGCTGATGTGGGGGACAACTACAACATGCTTCTCTTCTTCTCCTAAATCTCTCTTGCTCCTCTTATCATGCTTCTCCTCCTTTCTCTCACTCTTCTCATCATCCTCCTCCCCTCCTCAACTCATCCTCCTATCTAAGCTCATGAAAAGGTCAAAAACGTCAAACAAAGAAACAAATCATATGAATCTTATTGGAAATTTCTTCCTCTTTCGAACCATATCCCTTGAATTAGATTTTGACTGATAGTTTTCCAGACGTTTATGGAAAATATCGAAAAATCTATATATCTCAAAATAAGTTCAAAAACGTCAAGCAAAGGAACAGATCATATGAATCCTATTGGATATTTCTTTCTCTTTCGATCTATATCCCTTGAACTAGATTTTGATTGATAGGGTTTGCAGACGTTTTTAAAAAATAACGAAAAATCTATATATCTCAAAAAAGTTTAAAAACGTCAAACAACGAACAAATCATAAGAGTCTTATTGATTTTTTTTCCTCTTTTGAACCATATCCCTTGAATTAGATGTTGATTGATAGTTTTCCAGACGTTTTTCAAAAATATCGAAAACCTCGAAATCTCAAGTCGATATAGGAAAACTCTATTGATCATTTTTTGTTGAAATTCCATGTAGAATCTGTTATTTTCGACTGTTACACCTCTCGTTGAACACTGTAGACTCATAGAATACGAAGTGGTTAAATTGTGTTGCCCTATGAATTCCATATGCAACAGAGATTTTGGGAAATCGTGCATATTACGCCAACAAAGAAATTTTCAAAGCAGATTGATATCTCGAAGAACAAAGGAGATGATGTAAAGGACATTAGTATAACCGGTTGTGACGTATGGAGCTGAAACATGGACACTTACTAACAAGGATTCAGATTCAGATTCAGGATGAGAGAGCGTTGAGGTCATTTGAAAGAAAGATGTTCAGAAGGATATGGGGACCATATGCGATGAAGGAACGGAGAGCTAGGTATAATAATGAGATTGACGAAGCAATTGGAAGAAAAAATATTGTTCGTTCCATAAAGGCAAGACGAATTGAATAGTTAGGACATGTTGTGAGAATGGGGGAGGAGAGAGGCCCAATAAGAATGATGGATGAAATCATAATCGGAACTAGGAGAAGAGGAAGACCAAGAAGAAGATGGCTGAATGACGTGTTGGATGATCTCCATGTGCTGAGAGTGGCGAACTGGCGGAGGAGAGCACAGGAGCGTGATGTATGGAGGCGCCATGTTGAGGAGACCAAAGTCCACCCAGGACTGTAGAGCTAGATAGAGTAAAAGTAAGTGAATGAATTCCATTTGTATAATGCTTCAAAAAATGTTTGTTTTAATCTCAATTTTATTGATGATAGCATTCGAAATTCAACTTCAAACTTACACACAAACTCAAACGGACTACTCGAGTCTCGAGTCAAAATTAGGATCTCGCTTTCTTCGTTCGTTCAATTATTATAAATCTTGAAGCAAGAACAATTCTAAGTGGTAAGCCTATATTCTCATGCACTCGAAAGACATCATCAATTATGAATGTCTTTTTTCTTTAGGGCTACTTTAAATATTTTCGAAACGAAATAATTCAGCTACTATAATGCCATTTCTTAGAATTGCATTAATAGCTGGTACATGTCGTGTCAAAAATAATTCAAGAGGGTACTCAGATTCATATTTTTATTCATATGATACTATGCTATGAAAAATATATAATATGTTGAATAGTGCTCCCCTCTATAACTCTTACGGTTTTTTCTTGAGAATAATGTCTTAATGAATATGACTTTCGAAACGGTCGTCACTACCAATATAGTAAGTGTGAAAAAGATTTTTTAAAATACCAGCTGATCTTTTTCACCAATCATGAATTAGATTCTAGGCCTACACTACGACGTTGCAATATCGTAGTCCGCGGCCTTGTATTAGAGGTGGCTATGATATGGGCTAACTTCTTCAAACTGTTCTTGCCTCAAAATTCATAATTGAACAAACTTAGCGAGTTCCTACTTCCCAGGTTCGAGTCGTGGTCCGTTTATGGATTTGTAGACTTATGTAGCATTATGTTTATGTTCACCGATGTGAACATAGAGGTGGCTATGCCTAAATTCATCCACCCAAAATACCAAAAATTATCGAAAATCACAATAAAGTTCAGTAATTAGTTACTGGAAGACGTGAATGATTATCGTAACCGAATCAAATCATCGACAGTGATCAAAACTTTCACTCATTATGAAACTCGTCAAATCAAAGGCTGGCAAGAGATTTGACAATGCGTTCAATGCAAACGACAGTTGTCGAAAGTCCATTGAGGAGTTGTAATGGAATCAAGTGCCATTACAGCCGCCCCAATCGGGCCTATTACTGGTCCCATTACAACTGTCCTAACGACAATGATACGACCACTTGTTCCCATTCCTAACGATCACATTCTACAACGATCCAGTCATGCCAATGTATCCACTATTGTTATTAACGTCTCCGGATTAGATTACATCATCAAATCGATTGGAATATTTATTCATACACGTTCACGTGACTGTATTCCTTAGTTATAAATCAATGAATGATGGATTTGAGATACAACCGTTGAGAAAAAGCAACGTACAAAAGCTTCTTGCTCTTTTGTGAGTGGTGGAATCTTCTTGTTTGCTTCAATATTATTCTTTGTCATCATCATCATCATCAGTATTTTCATTGTTTATAACTAATTTTCCGTGGTGGGAGTTATCTGTATTTTATGTCAAATTTTATTACAATGTGGTGTGGCGCACTCACACAACTTCCCTTGCCGTTATGAAAATTGATCAATTGATGCTAGTGTTCCCGCGCATCTCAAGTCTACTATTCAAAGATTCAAGCCAGCTGGTGACAGGACAATAACGCTGGAGACACACGAAGTTTGCTATCTCTTCGAAGTGAATGATTCAATAGAATCAACAGTTTGCAATTGAATAATCTTATTTTCTCGAATATCGAGCTTGTTTTCAATTTTAGGTGAAAATGTTACTGAACATTCATTGTAGAGATTTCAATGGTCAATCTTTTCCACTCGAAATTTTTTGTTTAAATTGTATCTGAAGCCTGATAACTGGGACTCTAAAATCAAACTTTGCATAAATGGGGAGGAGCTCCTGAAATTTTTACAGATATCGGACTTGTACCATACAGATCAATACCCAAAAACCACTTTTTTGGACTCAGGGGACCTTGAAACGTACAGAAATTTAGAAATTGAGGTGCCTTAACTTTTTTCTTCAAGCAATACTTTCCTTACCTATGGTAATAGGGAAGGAAAGTAAAGAGAGTGCTCTCCTTTTACTAATGATTTTTATTCTAAAAGTAATGTAAACAGTGATTTGATTTGAATTTTATTTGATAAGGTGTTAGTTATAAATTAGTTACAATTTTTTCTATGATTACAATATCACAAAACAATTATACTAAAACAATCAATATTATTTTGTATCACAGCATAATTTTTCTAAACTTTATCAATGTTTTTCTTCTGGATTGAAGCTGTTTCCACACTGCATACGAATAACTCAAGTGAGGTTCACTTTCTTTATAATATCAGTGGAAAGATAGGACAACAGGTGCCGATTCTTGTCTTGCCAATGCTTCCCATAGAATATAACTGATATAATATCTGATACCATATATCTGATGTGATACTAAATATTTTTTTGTTAAAAATAATGTATTATATTTTATTTATACGATTTATTAATACATTTTCATAATCGAGATTGAATATTTTACTAATTTATTATATTTCTACATTTAAAAAATAATCTAGCAACGTAGCAAAACTAGAAAAGGATAGTGCTATCTGTTTTGATGAATGATGGACAAGATTGGCAATACCAATGTTAATCGAATACTGTCATTATAGCATAGACCTCTCTGTAGCGATCAATAACGTTATTTATGTGTTATTGTATTGTATTGGTTCTATGGGTATCAATATTTATTTATTTATTTATTTATACGATAATATCATTGATTTATTTGATAATATCATTCCATTATCAATATTATTCGTTACAAGTGGCAATTGAGTGGAATATTTCTAATTAATTTATTAATTCAAGCCATCTAAATTCAAAATTTATAGTTTTAATGTTCATTTTGGACTAAAATTTTATAATAATTGTACACGTGAAATATTCTAACCTTATCTTGGACTTTGTCACTTATAAATTTGGAAGAAAAATAGCACAAGGACTACCTTATTATTTCATCTTTCAATATTATTACATTAGTGTCATTTGCATTGTAAATAAATGAATAAATAAATTATGGAATGAATAAATGGACGTACGTCACAGATAGTACAAGTACAGTTGTTATGTACAAGTACATACAAATGGAATGGCCAAACATTTTTCAAAACAATTTACACGACCTTTTTCCTTTTTTTTACGCAAGAATCAATGTGCACCCGAAACATTCTTGTAGATTACCAACTCAACTAACTATTCATTCACATATTACTATAGTGAGGTCCACGTTATAATGTCAGTATTTGTTCAACTTTGGTTTTGCTATCCTTGTCTATCATTCGACAAAGCCGGTGGTACTATCCTTTTCTAGGTCCACAACGTTGCCAATTATGTTTTTGACAGTGAAGAAATCTCTATTATATTAAAGCCACATAGACAAAAAATTCACAGCCAATACGGCTGATTGTCACGGAGAACAATAATTAATTAATGCAGAGAATCGGCATCGCTATTCTCCTATCTTTATCTACTGCCATTATAACGTGGACCTCACTATATTAATTTATTCACATAGGCCAACTATTCACTCATTGACTATTCGTACACTTAAACATTGTTTTAGATTTGAAACTTCCCTTCAGTGTTTCATCTTGTGAGAAAATGTATGGACGTCTAAACTCCAAAAAATTATTCGAAACCGCTATTCTAATTCAGTCACCAAGACACCGTAGAGGAAATTAAAAACCTACCCCATACAACTCTAACAACCCTTTCAATTCTCTGTGTAATATCACAAACCCCCGCACATATTTTTTGTTTCGCTGAAATTAGGACAGATGGGGTCATTTTTGCAGCTATATATATCCAGAGCAGCATAATTCAATTACAAGGCTACTAAGTGAAAGCTGCAGTCTTTTAAAAGGCTCCATCATGATGGCGAGAAGATGTATCTATAAAGACTAGCAAGAGTTAATAGAAGATGTGGATGTTGAAAGAAGCTGCAAAGGGAACAAAGAGGAGTAAGAGAGAAGTAAGAGTGAAGTGAAAGAGAGTAGAAGAGAGAAGAAGAGAGTAAAATGAGTAAGAAAGAACAACTGTTTGATGAAGAGGAAGGGGTTGAGCATGAAGGATATGGAGGAGCCAGAAAGAGAGAGCCAGAGTGAGAGAGAGTGTGTGTGTATGGAAGAGAGAGTGAGTGAGAGAGAAGAAGGAAGAGATAAAGATGAGAAAGAAGTATCATTAACACCCCTAAACAGGCATATTTCCTTTAGCGCAGCTATAACACAGCTTTCTTGTAATTAAATGTAAATTAAGTAGCATGGAGCCTTTAAAACGTTGAAAGGCTTTCTTCTTTAGTAATTCACTTAGGATAAAAGACAGTTAGAGCTGAAGACTACAAAGAATGGATGAAAGATAAAAGGCAGTTTGGAAGAGGTCCGCGAATTCCTAGAGTTCCTAATTATTTATTCTCAAAAGCGAAAGAGCGTATGTGTTTTAGCTCGAATCATGGATAATTATTCTTGTAGTGTGGTGTACATAGATTGCCTATTTCCCTGCAAAGTATGTGTGTTCTCTGTTTTTAGTCCAGCCAACGAAAGATTATAGAGGGAAAAGTTTGGAACACAATTTTCAACTCCACAGCTCTTTCAAGGATAGTTAGAGGATTAACATATCAAAAGTCCTCATCCCTACCCCTTAGGGGTAGCTCCTAAAGGGGTGGGGGTGGTTTGAAAGTACCATTTTTCCATTTTTTGCATAAATCTCGGAAACTATGCATCTTATGAACATTTGCATCCTGTGCAAACTTAAAGCTTACAAAATTACCAACAAGTTTTGTTCTTTACATTTTTTCCATATCTCTTATAGTTTCTGAGATATCTGCCCTTGAAGGTGAGACATTTTTCGAAAAAACACTTCTGCCTTCAATTTTTTCATCTTTTCTGCCTTATAATTTTTGAACGATTGATGACAATGTATTCTAGGTACATTGGTTTTATGTGTACTAACTCTAGTAGAGGCTTGATATTACAGAATGAGATTATCTGTTCACATGTTATAATAAGGTAATATAATAATCGAGTTATAAGTGAAATTTGGAATATACTTCCAGCTCAGAATTCTATACTACAGTAAGAAAATCATATACGATTCAATTTACATTGTATGTTACACTTTCCAATTGGTATATTATTAAGTATTCTGAAAATTATCCTCGGTTTTATGTCTGATCACACTAGCTGATAAATTGGCAGCTTGATCTTTCATCAATGTGGATATCTGTTTATCTGCAATCAAGAGTGTGATTAGTTAAGAAGCTAATCAGTTATCTACAGTTGACAAGCTGAACACATGTACATAGAACTATTGAAACAATGTTGAAAGATTAAAGATTTCTTCAATGTTTTGTTCATTTCTCAGTGAATGAGAGAAGAGGAAGAAATACCATTGATCAAATGAGATTCATATTTCACTAGAAGAAGAATATTACTCTGCTCCTTCAATATGATTCAATTATTGTCAAGATGCTGTGGTTTTGAAATAATATTGATGATCAACATTCTATTAAATTCTTCAATGTTTGATTCCATTACGAACTGCTTGTTAAATAATCACTTTAGAACAACTAATAACCACATAGCAGTCAGGTGTGCCAGAGTGATGATGAAGGGCCTAGTGTCCGAAAGCGCTCCACTAATGTGAGTAGAAGCTAATAGCTTTTATTTAAAAATACCTGACTGCTATGTCGTAATTAGTTGTTCAAAAGTCATCATCATCTTACGTACAAGGATTAGGTTAATGCCTGTTCCGACTTACAAACAGCTTATTAGTATCTATATTTCAATTATTACAAAATTAAGCTATAATATATACAAGTAGTGTATTTATTGCCATCTCTTCCGTGGCCTACCAATAGATCTTTTCCCTGCCGGTTTATAATTCAATATCTGTAGTGGAAGCCTTTCTGCCGGCATTCTTTCCACATGGTCTTTCCACTGCTTCCGGTATTGTGTGATTTTTTCCAACAAGCTGTAAATTCCTAGCTCTGCTCGGATATCGTCGTTTCTGATGTGGTCCCTTCTATCGCAGCCCTTGGTTCTCCGGAGGAATCGCATCTCCGCCGCCTGCACTCTACTCTCTAGGGGTTAGTTGTAACCCACGACTCACTTCCGTAGAGGAGGACTGGAGCAGCCATTATTCTATAAAATTTCATTATAGTATCTCTCCGTGCTTGCTTCCCCAAGGTTCTGCTAATATTGCCACATACCACTTGAAATAGTCAATCCAATTCATAGTCGATGTCAAACAATTTTAGTCAAAGTACACAGAAGTCAACATTTAATAGAATCACTTTTGAACATACCATTTCAAGTGGTATGTTCAAAAGTGATTCTATTAAATGTTGACTTCTGTGTACTTTGACTAAAATTGTTTGACATCGACTATGAATTGGATTTCTATCGGATAAAATTCAGCAATGATATAAAATTCATAAGTTGACCTGTCAAGGTGAACGTCTGCCACTGGTCTAGACAAGCAGTGAACCACTGAATGGGGAGGGGCTTGTCTAGGCCTATAGCAGACATTACCTTGATACGTCCACCAATAACGGTGCTTGGGCGGTAGTTTAAATAATAGTACTGCTCTGTAGACCTACTTCAGTTTTAGTTTATATTGATAATGGTGGAACAAACGAGACCGTTATTTATTCATTCACTTATTTATTTGAAAATATACATACGGTATTTTAGGGCACCAGAAACTAAATCTCATTTCTGCCCTCATAACACACATTGGGCATACAATTTGAAAAACAATACATGTAAAGGAAAATAAGATAACTAATACTATTGAGTTATCTCGATTCTTAATAAATCTATGGTTTGATAATATCTAAACTTTTTATTCCGAATGCTAAGTGAACAATAATGGATGGAAATAAAATTATGGAAGTATATTCTTGTATCATATTAATAAGAGTACACTATGAAGGTCCTTTCTCCAGACAATATAATTGAATAAAGAATAGATGTGGGGGAGAAGGACGCAATATTATCTTAAAGATGTTTAGAAAGGTAGAAATAAATGAGAAAAGCACTGCCAGTCTCAGGAATGCCTCTGGTATTTTTGATAAACTTTGCCACCGTATTAGAACTTTGATAAATGTTGCTTTGTTGTTTCCAAATAAATTACCAAGTGATAGAGAGAGACAGTTAGTGTGAGTGAGTGAGAGGGAAGTGAGATTGACAGTGAAAGTATATTGTGATGGTGAGGAGAGGAAGAAGAAAAAGTTCCAAGGGAGAGCTGAAACAAAATGGGAAAAATGAAACAAAAAACAACAACAATTGTGAAATAGATGGATGAATGAGTGAAAGGAATGTTAAGGGAAAGTTGAAAATTGTTGAGTGTAAGGCGCAAGTTGCAAACTTCTTACTCCCTCTCCCTCAATATCTTCTTCCTCCTTCATTCCCTCACCCCTTCCATCAGTTACTGCCTCTCGCTCCCCTCTTCTTTTCCTCCCACTACTCCTCATTCCAGTATACTCGTAAATACACTTGTTCATTCCGAAATTCTTCGTTTTCTTCTATTAAGCAACAGCAGCCTTTTCTGCATATTCTGCATTATTTTGCAACAACTCACTGTGCTGCGAATTTCTTTGCCGGCATAATATTCTCTAGAAAGTTTATTGAAACGTCGAACTTTCAATCGCAAATGGATTCTTTAGCGCGCGAGTAAAAACAAAACTGAAGGAGAAAAACTCCAACAATTTTCTCAACCAATCAACGCGTATTGGCAATCGAGTCGTGGAGAGGTGGAGAAGAAAAGATCTAGTGGAGGGAGAAGAAGAAGAAGTAGTAAAAGATGAAGAAGAAGAAGAAGAAGTAGAAGACGAAGAAGAAAAAGAAGTTGAAGAAGAAGAAGAAGAAGTGGAAGAAGAGGAGAATCGAAGAAGAGTATCGCGAACGAGTTAGCTAGAACGAAGCTTATGAGAAAATTCAGTGCCTCTCGCTTTTCCATTTTCAATCAGTGTAAATTGTCGTGTTTGTAGTCGATTTTCCTCTGTTTCAAAGTGAAAAATAATTTTCTATTTTCGACAATCAACTCCGCCAATTTCTGCTTCCTCTCTCTGCGATTGTTTCTGTTGGATTCCAATAGAATGAAATTTTTATCCTGGCATTCTTTGATTGTGACGTAAATACTAAGTGGCAAGACAATTCCATCTCAATAGCTTTCTAAATTATTGTAGCTATTTGTATACCATTGTTGGGCACTATCGCAAGGAATGATGATCAACAAGGTACAGATCGAAATTACTGAGATATTAACAGCATTTAATTTGGATTTTCGTTTAATAATAATTGATAATTAACAAAGGTTTTACAATGTTGAGTGGTAGAGAAGATTTGAACGTCCTAACTCCGCCAGAGGAATTTTGAATTGTTTTACTCTATATAACTCCGCCTAATGAAGTTATATTCTAATTCCGTTCAGTCAAAATTCAGTATCCATGGGGAGAAAATCTGCATAGGCCCACGTGAATTATAGGAAGAAATTAATATGGATTTTGTATCACTTAAATACTGTAGATAGGATGAATTTGTGTAATGTTTCAATACTGATTTCAAGTGAAAGACAACACAACCATAGAAATGTTGATGGAAACTTCTAGAATATTCATAGCTTTACAGTGATTTTGTTCATAGATACGTAGCGCTGCTTGAAATACGTTCATCACTAATTATTATTCAGTTTGATTCAAATCGATTCTATCGAATTTACTCCACTTGACTGCAATTCAACTCAATCCAAATTCATTCTATTCTATAATAAGAGGTAAACAAAATATGAATAAGAAATATGACATCACTTTCATCCAATCAAATGATTTATAGGTCGAAACGAAACTCTAGAATAGAGATGGAATAAAGAATCACATGCGAGATGGGATTAAAATAAGATGAAGTAAATAAATTCATGAAAATAATGCAAGAGTGAATATAACTAGTCAATAAAATCCAGGGAAATGAACTTTCTTCCAAGTAAATTCATTATTGGCAGTTTAGCCTGCTCAATATGTTCCTACTTCCCTTGCCCTATTATCATAGGTAAAGAAACTATTGCTTTCCGATAAAATTTAAGGTACCCTGATTTCTAAATTTCTATACCTTTCAAGATCCCCTGAGTCCAAAAAAGTGGTTTTTGAGTATTGGTCTGTATGTGTATGTGAGTGTATGTGTGTCTGTGTACACGATATCTCATTTGCCAATTAACGGAATGACTTTAAATTTGGTCCTTACAATATAAGGATCCGACACGAACAATTTCGATAGAATGCAATCCAAGATGGCTGCTAAAATGGCAAAAATGATGTCAGAAACAGGGTTTTTCGCAGTTTTCTCAAAAACGGCTCCAACGATTACGATCAAATTCATACCAAAATTGGTCATTGATCTATCATAGCTCTATCAACTGCCCTAAGTCCTATATATGTAAAAATTTCAGGAGCTTCACCCCATCTATGCAAAGTTTAATTTTAGATTCCCAATTATCAGGCTTCAGATTCAATTTAAACGAAACATTTCAAGATCGAGCATGGAATCTCTACAATTTATGACTCGTGATATGTTCACCTAATATTAAAAATGAACTCGAAAAACGAGAAAATATGATTATTCAAATCAAATAATGTAAACTTAATGAGAGAGGCAACTGTTGATTCCAATGTACCTAGAATGTATTCTAGTACCTTGGTTGATTCTATTAAATCATTCACTAAAGAGATAGCAGAATATTGATCTATCCAGCTGATAAAATTCAAATTTAATATTATAATGAAAATTTTTATAATGGCAAGGGAAGTGTGTGAGTGCGCCACACCATATTTTTCAAATACCTTAGCTGTAGTATTTCAACTGTACAAAGGTAACTTAGTAAATTTGAAGAAACTGAAACTAAAAATTTAAAGCGAAGAAAAGGTATATTGAACTCTAAAATAGAGGCATACTGGAGGAAATCAACTAGAATAGAAGATTTGAAGCGAATAATAGGTATATTGGAATAAGGATGTACATTGGAAGAAAGCACAAGGAAGGAAGATTTGAAGCGGACAATAGGCCTATTGAATAAAGGAGGTATATCGGAAGAAAGTCAAAACAGAATATAAAGTCGAGGCTATTGAGAAAAATGAATGGAAAACCAGATGAAGAATAAAGGAGAAGGGGACTAGACAGATGGAGAACAGAAAGAAAACAGACTCAAATTGTAGCAACCAGGGAATAAGAATGTCCAATGAGACACCAGACCTGCATCATATTTTCATGCTGTCTTCTCTTCATTCTAACCTCTTTTCATATTTGTCACCAAAAATCTGGCTTTATTTTTCCTTTCCCCCTATCCGCACACCCCTTCCGTCTTCCTTATTTATTAAGGGCGCCCTTTATGCATAAAATTCATACCCTCTCCCGCATTTCTTTTCCTTCCGACATACAACCAAAAGGAATATATTGGAGAATTCTGTTTTACCTCGTTTGTGCTACAGCAGATTTCTATTTTTGTCTCTGCAAATTGCAAATTCGTGTACAATATTTCTATACAACTCTCTTCCTATCTTTTTTTCTCCAATATCATTCTCTCTTTCTTCCTATCTCGCTCTCTCTCTCTTTCTGTTTCACTCTCTCTTTCTCTCTCTCACTCACTCTTAAGAGCTCCTCCTGGGTGAAAATGAAGACAGCGAATCTATTCCATTCTTTTCTAACCTTTCTCTCTCTCACATACCTCTCGTTCTCAATCAGTCTCACTCGCTCCCTCTCTCACTCTCTTTCTCTCAATCTCTCTTTACTCTCTCTCTCTCATGGTAGAGAGTTTGTGGGGAGGATATTTTTTTAATATTCTTTCCGAAGAATGGACATTGATATGTCCAAAGCTCCGCCAATTTATGTAGATTCATAACAATATAATTATCTATAGTTATTACATTACAAATTGCTTTTTCATATCATATAGAGTTCAATAATTATTATTTTCTTACTCCATATTATGTAAAATCATCTATAGTTTTATGTGATCTTGTGACTAGCGATAGTGGAATTATTGCTAATTGCATGACCAGAAGAACGACTGCTGAAAAATACGTTCCTTCTAAACGAATGGAGATTAATGACGATGTTGATGCGATAACCATTGACGACTATTCATTGACTTCATCACCGGCGCCGTTGATTGGTCAGTCTCATACGACTTGGCACGGAGGAGCAGCTTCAAACGTGCGACATCTCACAAACGCAGACGAGACACTTCACCAACTGGACGAGAATGGAATTGCCCTGGATGCAATAAATTCTGATGACAATCTGCATGATACCTCACAATTCAACAACAGACAATATCATACTTCACCATTTAGTAATAACAGTTTTTCCTTAGTTAATGTAGAAAATAACAACGTTCAACATCCCACATGTTTTTCTCCCATTTTACAAAATTCATGTCCTCAATCACCAATACTTTCCCGGCACAGAGAAGAGAGTAGTTTTTTAGAGGTAATTTCCATGCTCAACCGAACTCTATAAACAGAAGCACACAAATCAGTAACTTTCATCAACCGTTCTATATTAATGGAGATCACTGTTCTGCACTCTCAGTATTCTTTTGCAATGTACAGAGCTTAAGCAATAAAGTACAAGAAATCAATGTGATAAATAGTACAAATAGACATGATATTCTTTGCTTGACAGAGCATTGGTTGAAAAAAGATCTTTTAAGTCTAGTCAAAATAGATGGTTTTGTAATGACCTCTGCCTTCTGCCGAGTGAATTCTAAAAATGGTGGTGTAGCTATTTTTATTGCTGACAGATGTGTAAATAATTTCAAAGAAATCGATGTATCTACATATACAGATGAAATCAACCATGAGTTTGTTGCTGTTAGGAATAAAAATTTGAAAATAATTGTCATAGCGCTATATAGATCACCAAAAGGTGATCTAGCTCTCTTTTTTAATGCATTAGATAGACTAATTTTATCATTAACTAAATATGTGCATGATCATCACTTCATAATAGGAGGTGATTATAATGTAAACATATTGTCTGTTGATTCTAGAAGAACTGAGTTGGTGAATTTTCTCAAATCTTATAACCTGTATTTAAGTAACTTCGAGCCAACAAGAATGAATTCTTGTTTAGATAATGTAGCAACTGACTTGCATCCTGATTTGTTTGAGGTGGCTGTTGAGCCTGTCATGCTAGGAGACCATGATGCTGTATGCTTCAATATAAAGTCCAACTTCTTGAACTTAAGTGTGGATAATGCATGTAATAGCTTGAAAGCCGGTAAGTCCTACAGTTTTAGAGCAATAACTACAGAGGGAACCAATCATCTGCGTTCTCAACTCTATGGTAGGGATTGGTCTAGTATTCTCATTCACAAATCAGCTGAAGACAATTTTCAAACCTTTTTCAATACATTTTATGAGTTTTTCAAGTGTTCTTTTCCTTTGAAAAGTAGGAAGCCCAACAATGACAAAATTAGTAAGATGAAACTATCGCCTGCTTTAAGTGGTCTGAGGAATGCGTTACTCATCGCTTACAATAAATACAAGAATTTTGGGTCGGAAAATGAAAAATTTAATTATCGGAATTTAAGGAGAATCTATAGATCTGAATTGAAAGCATCTAAACTGAATACCAATGTTAGGTTTATTGAGTCGGCAAGCAATAAATGCTCAGCTGCTTGGAAAATCATTAGAAAAAGTTCAAATCCATATCAACAATGGAAAACATCAGTCTCTCCAGATGCGTTCAATAAATATTTTTTAGAAGCAATAGAGAAGATTAACATTAGTATTACCGCATCAGAAATATCAGCAACCAACTTTTTGGAGTTTTCCCCTAGATCTGTTTCAAGATTTGAGTTAAGAGAGGTATCAGTTGAGCAGGTTCTTGCCATTGTTTCGAAAATGAAATCTACAACTAGTAATGATATCTATAATATATCTAGCTCATTGATTAAAAAAGTTATTCATTCAATTGCGGACCCCTTAACATCATGTTTTAATGCTTGTATGAATGAGTCAGTCTTTCCGGCAGTTCTCAAACATTCTAGAACTGTGCCCATATATAAAAAAGGTTGCAAGGATCAACCTGAGAATTCTAGACCACTATCTATCCCTCCAATTTTTAGCAAAATTTTTGAATACATAATTGGGACTCAACTCTATGAATATTTGGAGAGTAATGGCCTACTCTCAGATACCCAGTTTGGTTATAGGGCGGGCAGATCAACTATTGACGCGGTTAGCTCCATTGTCGAAGATATTATGGACTGCTTCAATTCTAAACGTTATGCAGGCCTAGTGCTTTATGACTTAAGTAAAGCATACGATGTTGTAAGCCATGACATTCTGCTGAAAAAATTGCATCATCTAGGCGTGCATGGAAAGTCCCTCAAGCTCATAAAGTCGTATTTGAGTGAGCGTAAACAAACTGTCAATGTCAATAAAGAATTTTCCAAGCCTTGCCATGTACCTCAGGGAGTACCACAAGGTTCAATATTAGGACCATTGCTGTTTCTTGTTATGATGAATGATGCAGGTTTCAGCACTGATTCAAGAATAGTTTGCTATGCAGATGACACCTCCATGCTCTCGACCGATTCTGACATTGCAACTCTGAAAGAAAAGATGTCTACTTGTCAAGAACAAGTGAGCCTATGGTTCAGGGCAAATAACTTGCTTCTCATAGTGGAAAGACACAAGAAATGATCTTAGGTTTGAGACAAGTGGATGAGAAGAATGTGAAGAGTGTGAAGATTCTTGGTATACACCTCGACCAAAGACTAACATGGGGCCCTCATATTGATTATGTATGTTCTAAGCTGAACCGAGTTTTGTATCTCCTACGAAGATTGAAGGAATGTGTTCCTAAAGATTACCTTAGGATGACATACTTTGCTTTCTTTCAAAGTACTTTTTCGTATGGTCTCTCTCTATGGGGGTGTTCTCCTGATATTCATAAAATCCTACTGCTTCAAAAGAAGGCAATAAGAACTATTTCCAATGCTGACTACTTGGAGCACTGCAAGCCATTGTTCATCAATCAAGGGATAATGACTGTTATAGCTTGTTTGTTCTCATGTTGGCCGTGAATGTAAAGAAAAATATGAATGAGTTTATATGTAGGGAAAATATTCACCACCATTATACAAGAAATAGGCAACAAATTGATGTGCCCTATACCAGACTTAATAGAGTTCAGAGAAGTTCAAAGTTGGTTTCTTTAAAAATATTCAACAAGCTACCCATCAATGTGAGAGCTATGACAATAAATGCCTTTAAAAATAGATTAAAAATGCTTCTAACGGAAAATCCTCTTTATTCACTAGCTGAGTATTTTAATATGGATGAAGGGATATTTAACAATTATTTCTGAACATATGGTTATATTTCCTATTGACATTATACTTTAAAGTAATATTATTGTATTATAGTACATAGAATTTGAGGAATTGACGTGATTATTTGTTTAGATCTTAATTTAATTTATGGCTGACGTTTCCAATTGTATATTCTGTATACTTAAAGGAATAAACTTTATTATTATTATTATTATTATTATTATTATTGGACATATTATGTCCAAAGCTTCCCCAATTCATGAAGATGCATAACAATAATATCTATAGTAATTCCAAATTGCTTTTTTCATATCATATACAGTTCAATAATTATTTTCTTAGTCTATATTATTTAAATTCATCTATAGTTTTGCTGTATTGTAAGCTTTTGTATATAAGCCAGTATATATTGTAATCTACATAAATAAAATACTCAATCAATCAATAGATCAATCTCTCTCACTCAGTCTCTCTCTCACACTTCTCTGCCACTATCGTTCTCTCAATCACTCTTCCTCTCTCACACATACAACATACATTCTTTCTCTCTCTCTATCTATCTATCCTACTCTAACACACACTCTCTCTCTTTCTCTTCACCTGTATTTATCTCTCACTCTCTCAACATATTTCTCTCTTCCTCCTTATACTGGTTCTCGAAATAGAGACCAACTCCCGTGTTATGTTTGCTTCACATGTAAAGTTTTCGTGTCGTAAAGTTCTCCATGACAAACCGATATTGACATTCTCTAGATGACTACATCCAGTTTCGGGCTGAATTCATCCAGCAATGTTCCCTTTATGCACATAACATCGTCATGTTGTTTTGTTGCCAATTTCAAGTGGAGGACGTGACTGATTTTGTGTACAAGGTATGTCAGCTTGTGGTTGACGAGGTTATCTTGATCGAAGGATGAAATACTATGAATTTTCTGTGAAGAATACAATGCTATGAATAAATTGTGAATCAAGGTCACAAATATTGAATCAATCACATGCAAAGCCTCTGTGTAGGAAATTTGAAGCTGGGTTTACTCCGGAGTTAAGTTTTCAACATTTTTGTTATTAACTGATGTTTATAACAAAAGTCATTAACATAATTATGTTAGAAACAATTTGTTGAATAACAAGGAATTTCCTGTTGAAAACACGAGTTATTAACAGAAAGAAGAGGAGAGAGAAGGGAAACTTTTTATGATTCAGTCAAGTTGATAACTTTTTGTTAATAACTCGAGCTACTAACTCCGATGTTTAGAGCTTAAAGCTGCGTTTACACCGGAGTTAATAACACAAGTTTTTAACATTTTCGTTATCAACTGATGTTAATTACAAAAGTTAATAACATCATGTTGAGTTGCGTTTACACCGGAGTTGATAACATGAGTTATTAATAAAAAGTTGTCAACTTGACTGAATCGACAAAAAATTATCTTGAAAAAAGTCGATAACTCGTGTTTTCAACAGAAAATTCCTTGTTATTATCAAGATTTATGTTATCCATCGAGAGTCGGTAACTTTTGTTGATAACAGGTTACTATCTTCCCCGCAACCCCCTCGCCCAGAATCCCTACCCTACAACTACACCTGTTCCCTAATAACTACAGCTGCAGACAAAACACGTGACAAAGTTATTAACTTTTGTTGATAACGAAACTAGCAGCCAAAAGAAAATTTTATTAACTTTATGTTGAAAACTTTTGTTTTAAACTCTGGTGTAAACGCATTATAATTTATTTACACTAGATCAGATGAAGATCATTATGTTAATGATCACACACATGTTTCAATTCAAATTTGAAGACAATTTTTTGCTTTTTATTCCGGCTGTTATATCATATGAATAGTCTCGTCAAATGAAATCATATGGAAGTCAATTATATTCATAACAAGATCTTTGTCAACTTCCGTTCAATCTAATAGAATCTATAAGGATTAAGTTATAACCATCTTGTTAATAACTTTGGTGTAAACCCAGTTAAAGATGCATACCACTTTAATGTCTTTGATTGAAACTATAGACCTTATACAAATACAGTAATAGACTGGCTTCTCCACACATCTGTGTAATCACTTGTCATCTGATTTATGATGAATAATTCTATAGTCTGATTTTTACTCTAATATTGGCGTATGAAGGAGGCTCCTTTTTCCTTTTATATTATCACTAGCCGTCAGGCTCGCTTCGCTCGCCATATCCGTCTAGCCAGGGGGCTCTGCCCCCTGGACCCCCGACTGGATCGTCCAAGAATGAGATCAGAAGGCTCGCTTCGCTCGCCTGCATTTTTCATTTAAGCATTTTTATCATATGTTAGAACAATCCACTCGGGGGTCCAGACTAAACGTCTGGCTAAACGGATATGGCGAGCGAAGCGAGCCTGACGGCTAGTAATATAATATTTCCAGGATTGAAGTAGCAGTGCCCAATCAATCTTTCCGCGATAAATGCATTTAAATCTTCAACTTGGTGCCAACCTAACAAAGTCAACTCAACTTAATGCCAACCTGACAAAATTATTAATTTAGTTGCCAGTTAACAACTGTTTCGAAGAGGTACTCTATCTAGATTATAGATCTATAGTAACATATGATACGGAAATTTCAATTATAATTAAGAGATTGGGAGAAGAAGAATATACATGCTAAAAGACGAACTTTAAACCCTTAAAAACAACCCTTAGACTTAAAATATTGCCAAAAGATTTCTTAGTGCGCCTCTAAAGGGCCAACTGAACATACCTACCAAATTTGAACGTTTTTGGTCCGGTAGATTTTTAGTTATGCGAGTGAGTGAGTGAGTGAGTGAGTGAGTGAGTGAGTGAGTGAGTCAGTCAGTGAGTGAGTGCCATTTCGCTTTTATATATATAGATTGAAATGCAGAATTTCCAAAAACCTTGTATGTACGTCGACGCGAAATTTAATAAGGAACATACCTGTCAAATTTCATGAAAATCTATTACCGCGTTTCGCTGTAAATGTGCAACATATAAATTAATATATGAACATTTAAACATTAAGAGAAATGCCAAACCGTCGACTTGTATCTTAGACCTCACTTCGTTCGGTCAATAAAATGACTGGGATGATTTTGGGGCAAAGTTTGCATCTGAATAGATGGAGCAAGAGGTGCTACAAGTATGATCACTCTCGAAAATAAAAAAAAAACCTCTTGGGGAGCAGAGTCAGAGGCCAAAACTGTTTTTAAAAAACCACCGGACAAAATATATCTCGATAGATTCATTGTAATTAGATTTTAAACTCAATTACTGATGGCTATATCCTATTCTTATGCTATTCATCTTGTAAAACACTTGGGTACAAGATCCAATGATGATGTTGATGTTGATGATGATAATGATGATTATTATTATTATTATTATTGAAAAATATTTTTTGTCTTAATAACTAAGTAGCCGGAGATCAATTCTGATCTCAAGACTAAAATAGTTGCAATTCAAAGCAGAGTCTCATTTACTCTTCTCCAGATCAGAGGCTTAGAAACTTACGTACAATATTAGTTGTACCAAGAACTGCTGCTTTCTGCATAATTCTCATATTCCAGTTCTCCAACTGCAGTTGTTCCATTGCTTTTGTCATTATTATGATTATGATGATGATGAACATGTATACGCGAACATAATATTAATAGATTCATTAAAATTAAGTTTGAAACTCCAATTACTGATGAATTCTTTCCATTCTATTTGTTGCAGAAGAGCTAGGAATCGAGAAGCGACGCAGCCAAGAACAGCCGACTCATCAAAACTCAACTACAGCCAACAACAGCCTCCTTCCGATCACAGCCAACTCTTCTTCTTTCCACTCTCCTCCTCTCCCTCCTCCTTCTTCAACCCTTCCTCCTCCTCGTTTGCCCTTCACCTCTTCGTCAAGATTAGAAGAAAATAAGGCCAACAACAATCGGTCGACATTGCCAGATCGGATAGAGGAGTTTGTTGCGAAAAACAATTCCACAAGAAAAGCTCGTGTCAGGAGTGTTGTTGGCACAAAGTTTCGGAAGAAAAAGAAAGGTGCTAGAAGAAAAGAGAAAGAAGAATTTGGTGGGGAGGTGGGGAAAGTGGGAGGAGGAGGAGAAGGAAGGAGGAGGAGACAACATCATCGTCGTCGGAACAACGGAGTTTGGCCGAAACTTCATCGTGCCAAAAAAAATTCTAGACGAATTGAGGCGAGAAGTACAAGGGATGAAGAAGGAGAGAGATGGAGAGAAGACGAACAACAAGAGGACGAGGAAAAGAAAGTGCGACAGAACGAAGAAGCAAGTGAAAAGGAGGATGTGGGAGAGACATACAACTGGATGCAGTTGATAAGGCTGAGACATGATAAAGTGGATGAGGTGAACAGAAGGAGTAGTGCAGATATGTTAGCTGATAGGAATGAGGTAGAGAAGGAGGATGATTATCGGGAGGAGGTGGAGGAGGAAGAGGAGGAGGAGGAGTTGGAGGAGAAGGTGGAGTTAGAAGACAACCATGTGAGCTGGGTTCCTTCTATGGAATCGTCCTCTGTTATGAGGGGTGCTACATATAAAACACATACAGGTAAGTGTTGATGAAAGATAAGCTACTAATCAAATCAAATTTGTTTCAAAATAATACACAAAATTCAATAAAAATTTGATTGAAAAATATAAAATATGATAGAAGTAACAAAACTATAATTATTATCATATTATAAAACTCACACAGTTGAGTGTTCATAAATGATTAGCTAGAAATCAAATTTAATTTGTCTCAAAATAATACACTAAATTCAATAAGAACTTGATAGAAAATCAAAGATAATATGATAGATTTTTTTGGGGGAAATAAACATAAATTTGTAGATGTAAGAAAACTATAATTATTATCATATTACAATATTTTAAGTCTCAGGCCCGGTTGCACAACAGCCGGTTAAATTTTAACCGTGATTAATTTCAAGAGAAAAAACAGAGAAGGCGTTTTTGAAAAGTCGTCTTTCCTGAATGGTTCTCGTGAAATTTAAAACCGGCTGTTGTGCGACCAGCAATCAATATCCTTTTAAATACTCCATTTCTATCATAATAACCAATGTTTATCATATTGTAAGTATTCTACAGGTCTCTGATGATGATAAAAAATAAGAGTTTTCTTCCAATGGAGACCAGAACTACAGAGACACTTTTTCTCTGCATTCGCATATATTCCATTATGAAATACTTTCGATGATTTTCGATAATGTACACGTGATGGTATGTGCATATACTACTGTCAGCTGTGCATGATTAACAGAACTTTCAGGTTACACATTTTTATCGAGCAAGTTTTCATTCATTGTTGTTCATGCAATTTAATATGGATATCATTTTAATAAGTAGTATAAATTATTTTTTCTCCAACTAGCATATGGAAATCATGTTGTCATGATACATTCATAATACCGTAAATCATAACTTGCTCATCAGTACTGTATTCAACATAATACCATAGAGAAACAATAGCATAAGTTGATATCCCATGGTATAGGGCGTTTATGTTGCAACTTTTACTGTTATCTCAAGCCGATAGTTCATGTAATTCTTTCCCATGCATATGTGTGACGCTGGTAGTCTATCATATTGTGCCGTTCATACACTCTCACCCGAACAAAACAGTAAAAATTGACCATAATCGACAGTAATCGGCTTGAGATAACAGTAAAAGTTGCGACATAAACGCCCTATACCATGGGATATCTACTTACGCCATTGTTTATCTATGATAATACTGTGTAATGTGTCGTCGTACATACATGTCGTACATACATATGTCGTACATACATGTCGTACATACATATGTCGTACATACATGTCATACATACATATGTCGTACATACATCGTCGTACGATACATTTCGTTCTGTATTACGTTACTCAATATTTTGTTTTTCAAGAGTGTTACTGTCGAAGCTTTGCCTAAACTTGGCCGCTTAATGCGTATTCAAATAGAAATCAATTTTGTTCTGTATTTTATTCTGTGATCCTTTATTTCCGTAGGCTATATAGTTTACCTGAAAGATCGATGACAGGTCATCATGTATAATGATTATTATCCTCTGTAACAATTCAAAAATCTAATTCCTAACAAATTAAATTTCCGGAATTCGCGATGTTATAGAATCTAATTTCCTTTCTGTTTTTGTAATTCATCAGTAATTCATCGATATTAATCCCATGAAAAATAACCAGTGATAAATACAATCAATCACTAATATTCAATCAGAATACATTTCTCCCATTCAGTGTTCTGAATAGATTTTTTATTAAATATTTATTCAATTTCCACTCAATGAATTCATGCATAACTAACAGACTAGCAGGATTAAAAAAGTTGGAACTGAATGGATTTTCAAAAAAATAACCGTGATAATAATTTCAACCAACGAGTCGATACTCAATTTATCGATATTTTGTTGTCGAGTATCGAATAGTGACAAGCTCCGTACCAACTTCGATACTGTTAGATGAAGCCCCTATAATCTCCATTGTTGTTTCATGAATATTGCAAATGCGAAATCCTGTTTAAATACACAGGATTATTCATTCTATCCGTTTATTAACGGTTCTCGGGTTGTATGTTAATTCAGTGATTAAAGCGTTGCATAGCCTGTGATACACTGTTTTTCCTGTATCGAGAATGTTTGCCTGAATTTAGTAGGACTGGTGTGATGATATCATTTTATGAACGAAAGTTAGATCTTTTGTTGGAACTTGTCATTATTAGGCAGAAGCAATGAGCTACAATGATTATCAATTGTTCTTGAAGTAGAACGAGCAAATATTTCGAAATTATACAATTGTTCTGATTGAGAAGTGATTTTAAATTCAATCTTAATGAATCTAGTAGGACTGGTGAGATAATCAGTATTTTATGTACAAAAGATAGCTATTTTATTAGAACTTGTCATTATCAGGCAGAAGCAATAAGCTCCAATAATTATTATTCTTTGAAGTAGAACGAGCAAATCTTTCAAAATTATACAATTGTTCTGATTAAGAAGTGATTTTACATTCAATCTTTAATAATTTATTGCGTTAAGATGATATTTTGTAAATGCATAATGCGTTTAGAATATTACACGATAGAAATATTAAATTTAACACTATGTTTGGTTGATATGTCATCTTATTTATCTCTTTTGTGTATAGGGCTACTCGTAATATAAATATAAAGAAAAATATAAATCTCAGTACCCTCTTTATATGTATATTACAAGTAGCCCTATACACAAATTTAACACGTTTAAAAATATCTATATTCCAGTATGAGATAAAGATACGAACGTAGACTATAGAAATCAATCAGCTCCTACTGAATCGAAGCTCTTTCGAGGAAGTTGAACCCAATAAATTCTTCCAACTGTCCAATGGACCGTATATTTTTCAAGAGTAGCTTTCAACGCTTCAAGATGCTACAGGTCAACTGTAGGAGGAAGACTTGGTTGAATATTCATCACTAATTTACATTCTGACATGGATACTAATAGCTTCCTCCAGCTAAATTCAGGCAGTTATTTCGGAATTCATTAGATTGCTTTTGGACTTCATTATTTGACAGTAGAGATTCCCATGAACTGATTCAGGATTTATGTGAAAAATTCATGAAGCTAGAAATGTAGAAACCTTATATTGATTGTCTCATACAGGAAGTTCATGAACACTATTGTAGGGATAGAGGAGGATTTCTGTGAAAAATTCATGAAGCTACAAATAGAGCAACCTTAAATTGATTGTCTCGTACCATACAATCATGAAGTCTTATGAACTATTGTAGGAATAGAGGAAATATTCATGAAGTTACAAATAGAGCAACCTTAAATATGATTGTCTCGTACCATACAATCATGAAGTCTCATGACCTATTGTAGGAATAGAGGTAATATTCATGGAGTTACAAATAGAGCAACCTTTAATATGATTGTCCCGTACCATACAATCATGAAGTCTTATGAACTATTGTAGGAATAGAGGAAATATTCATGAAGTTACAAATAGAGCAACCTTAAATACGATTGTCTCGTACCATACAATCATGAAGTCTCATGAACTATTGTAGGAATAGAGGTAATATTCATGAAGTTACAAATAGAGCAACCTTTAATATGATTGTCCCGTACCATACAATCATGAAGTCTTATGAACTATTGTAGGAATAGAGGAAATATCCATGAAGTTACAAATAGAGCAACCTTAAATATGATTGTCTCGTACCAATCAGTCTAGGAGGGTGACTGTGAAAAGTGCATGAAGTAACTAATAGAGCAATCTCAAATTGATTGTCCCATACAAAAACTCATGAGTTATTGAAGGAATAGGGAAATATTTCTGTAGAAAATGAAACAAATGGAGCAATCTGAAATTGTCCCGTACAAAACATTAATGTAGTTACAAATGAAGCAATTACAAATTAACTATCCCATAATACATATTTGTTATTTGACATCCATTGCGGAGAAGAGAATCATGTATACTGAACACATTTGATAGTTTTCAATTGAATTGATTCACGAGTCGGTAAACAAAAGCCGCAATGTAATTAAAATAGAAAGTATTCATTGAACAAACAGAATTTTAGTTCAGCATGGAAAACATTCGCCATATTGATAGGGGCTCAGACTGTATCAATTATTATTTGTTGAACTGCTTTTTGCAATAAAACATCGCTTCAACGAGCTTCAAAATCTAATTGTGAGAGAGATTCAATATGTTGCGGTGTGAATGTCCTGTTTGATACAAAGCGGTATCACTGAACTTTACTGCTCTGGTTGAATGGAAAGTTTTGTCAACAGGTTCAAATTCATTGTTCCCTTTATTTTGTGTAGTCAGAACGGGTAATGGAATTGTAGTTATTGTTGTGAACTCGGCCAATTTGAAGCTGCAATTCGAGTGCGGTTCGGTTTGTTATTATTGGAATAGAATGAGTATTATTCGACAAAACTGTTCCAATTTATTCTATAGATAAAGAAAACCAGAAAAAAGTATGAATGCCTTGATTAATGGTCGTTGATACAAGTTTATTGAGTATCTTTGGAAATTTCTTATGAAACCTATCAGTAGGTACCTGACCTGATACAGTCAGACAGGTTCAAAAGATACCATATTGAGGTTCACGTTATAATGGCAGTGTTTGATTAGCAGTGATATTGCTATCCTTGTCTATCATGCAACAAAGCGGATAGCTCTATTTAAATAAATAAATAAGTTTATTTCTACATAATTCAAACAATACAAAATACAAGTTCAAAATACAAAATACAAATTACATCTCTACATAATAACTTAGACCATACTATTTCAAAAAATATATAGAAACTACAAAATTATAAGTAATAATAAAACATAGTAAGACATTTGTAATAACATAATATACCATCCTTGTTATGTGGAATAGGCTGCTCCTGAGGTTGTTTTTAAAAAAACCTGTATTGAGGCAGCCATACATTATTATTTTTTAAATTTTTGGAAGTAAAAAAAAAAGGTCCGATTGGCGGGCACTATTTTGTTCGCTTTAACATTAGATATTGCAAGAGTTTCACAAATGATATACATAGGCAATATATACCTCGATAAAACAAGAAGGAATTATTCTTTATACATTTACAAAAATAGTAAATTAATAATCATAATAATATTTTTCTAACAAAGCATAACCTCCACACTATTCAATGATTGAAGCCACTCTTTCACTTTTCTCTGCAATATGTATAATGAGTGGGATAAAAGACAATAAGGTGGTAACAAATTGAACAGTTTTGGTGCCAAATATGGAAAAGATCTACGGAAGGACTCCTTGTAAGGTCTTGGTACTTTAAATCGGTTCGTTGTTCTCAGGGATTGGCTATAGATATTCGCTTCCACACCAATATTACCACTTCTCATATAAGATATTCAGAGAACTCTAAAAACATATAAATGTCTCAATGGCATAATTCTCAAAGTCAAGAATAGTGTTCGAGATGGAAATCTTCTCCCTTTATGCATTATCAAATTTACCATATTGAGGTTCACGTTATAATGGCAGTGTTTGATTAGCAGTGATATTGCTATCCTTGTCTATCATGCAACAAAGCGGATAGCTCTATTTAAATAAATAAATAAGTTTATTTCTACATAATTCAAACAATACAAAATACAAGTTCAAAATACAAAATACAAATTACATCTCTACATAATAACTTAGACCATACTATTTCAAAAAAATATATAGAAACTACAAAATTATAAGTAATAATAAAACATAGTAAGACATTTGTAATAACATAATATACCATCCTTGTTATGTGGAATAGGCTGCTCCTGAGGTTGTTTTTAAAAAACCTGTATTGAGGCAGCCATACATTATTATTTTTTAAATTTTTTGGAAGTAAAAAAAAAAGGTCCGATTGGCGGGCACTATTTTGTTCGCTTTAACATTAGATATTGCAAGAGTTTCACAAATGATATACATAGGCAATATATACCTCGATAAAACAAGAAGGAATTATTCTTTATACATTTACAAAAATAGTAAATTATAATCATAATAATATTTTTCTAACAAAGCATAACCTCCACACTATTCAATGATTGAAGCCACTCTTCACTTTTCTCTGCAATATGTATAATGAGTGGGATAAAAGACAATAAGGTGGTAACAAATTGAACAGTTTTGGTGCCAAATATGGAAAAGATCTACGGAAGGACTCCTTGTAAGGTCTTGGTACTTTAAATCGGTTCGTTGTTCTCAGGGATTGGCTATAGATATTCGCTTCCACACCAATATTACCACTTCTCATATAAGATATTCAGAGAACTCTAAAAACATATAAATGTCTCAATGGCATAATTCTCAAAGTCAAGAATAGTGTTCGAGATGGAAATCTTCTCCCTTTATGCATTATCAAATTTTCCTTATTAAATTCCTTATTAAATTTCCTTATTAAAATTATTTCCTTCTCAAATTCAAATTCAATTTTTATTTATTCAAACTCACAATATTCACAATCAGAAACGATAAGAAAAACAAAAACACACAGCTCAGTAAGATAGAATATAATTAATGGAAGAATAATATGGTATGTTTTATTAGAAATACGGTAAATTTGTGAATTAGAATAAAAAATTAAAAGATTAATTTCACGTGAACCGAATCAGAGAAGACCATTTCAAAAAGATTGTCCTACTGGAATTAACCAGGATTGAAAATTACCCGGTTTTTTTGCAACCGGTATCAAGTACCTGATTGAATGATTACAAAAGTTCAAAAGCTGAGTCAAAATTTTGACACAGTCCCACATACATGAACTCGCTCACTCACTTCCATCATCAACAGACGACGAAATAATTATTATCAGCTGTTTGTCGAAGGATAAATAATAATTATCCTTTTAATATCCTTTAGCGAGCTTTCCCAGGGATGAGACCTAGTGCAATCGAGTTTTTATATTATAAACCCACTATGTTCTAAATTTCATAAGAATCGTTAGAGCCGTTTTCTAGATCCAGGGAAATACAAACATCTAAACATATAAACAGAAATTGCTTGTTTAATAGTATAGGATAACCAATCCAAAACGGAATATTTCTATTTTTAGTTCAAATCGAAGACAACAACATACCAGCTGTTTATTTTTTATTGGGGATTCTAACAATAGAGAGTTCTATCATCATTGGATTTCATTATAATAACCATTCTAAAAGAATCTCATTCAGAATATTGTTTCTTCTCAGTTCCAGAATCACATCACTATCAAATCGAAGACAACAACCTACCAGCTGATCCCAGCTGGCACCAGACGGCTGATACAAGGTGGAAACAACAATCAGCTGAGGACAATTGGAGGAATCAACAATCAGCTGATTCGAGTAGCAGTCAAACGTGGTCGGAGAAGGACAAAGTACGTCCTACCTTCGCCTATCATCGCGTCACGGCGAACCCGCGCGAGCGACAACGCGCGGCCACCGCTTACGTCGCGGTTTCTGTCGTTAAAAACAACGCGACTGTATTGGACCATTCACACCAAGACCACAAAGCGGCTGCGACGGTAGCCGCGCCTGCGCCATGGAGTCACGCGCGACATCTACATCGGATACAGGTTTGTATTTGCTGGGAATATAGCGAAGCTTTCACACACTGGAGCCAGTCTGACATATACTCGTGTCTCTGTAATGCATATTATACATACATCTTCTATATAATAAGAGAGAGTAGGTTTGTGTGTGTTCGTGTGTTTGCATCAAAACATGTCAACTTGTGGATTGCATACCGGAAAAACGGAAATGATTTAGATCTCCAAATTTTGCACATAGATTCTAAAAATTTCAATCTCGTATACCATATAAACCATACATGCATGATCAATCATACAGAGACTGTACTCTGAAAGAGTTTAGTTTGTTTAGTACCTACAAACAGACCATAGCTCCAACACAGATACGGTTTTAGCAGTGATTTGTAAGTACTGGAAGCATCATTGAGCTCTCTCACAGATAGTCTACGTTTTACATAGGACACCATAGTAGGGAGTGGCCGTAGTCGAGTGGATCAGATGCTGGCTTTATGATTCAGAGGCCCGGGTTCAATTCCCGGCCCGGGCAAGATATTTATCTCGGGCCACTCCCGTGTTTCGGATGGACACGTTAAGCCGTCGGTCCCGGCTGCCTAAAAAGCGGTCGTTAGGTCATGTCAGAGGCCCTGAAATTGATCAGTTGCGACCTGAAAAATCTGACACCAGACCTGAGCCAGCCAGGTCACACGATATTATTATTATTATTATTATAGGACACCATAGGACAGAGACGTTAATTATTTTTGAAGCTTCATATTTATTTATTTATAGTTACAATTACAAATAATATATGATTGGAAAAGAACAATAGGCTTGGTACAAAACTAGTCTATCCCAAAAACTTTGATAATGAATAACATGTCCAAAAAAATAGGTTATGTTTCTACTGTTGAAAGATCAAATTCAATTTCTGTCCAAAAATATACATGAGCTAGAAATTTTGAATTCAGAAGGATTAAGATATATTGTACATATTATTGATACAGTTGAGTTAAATTGATCAGAGAGGAGAAAAATGTTTGTAGGAAGAACACTATCAATTCGCACAATCAGTATCAGTCAGTGACCGATACAGACAGAATATCATAATTACCATGAATTCTAATTGGACTATTCCGATTCAGTCTGACCAAGGGAATGAAAACTCGGTATTAATCCGATCAGATCTCATGGAAATAATATTCTTACTGTACCAGACATGTTCACTGATACTGATATGTAAGATTCTGCCATACGTCTATTGGAAGGAACACGTCTACACGTCCTTAGGAAGAACACTGTATTGATACAGTTAGCTTCCAAGATTTTTTAGAATATTTTGTAAAATCAATGGTCCCTCACATGAGGCAAAGTGGAATTAGGAATTGGGAACTAGGAATTGGGAAAGTAGGAATTATCCCAGAATACGGTATTTGAGATTGTTACAAGATTATAGACGATTGTTGATGTCTATCAGTCAATATTTTGATTGACTATTTTGCAAGAGTCAAATAGTTATTCTACTACTACAACAATACAATATTTAATACCATATAAAAAACTATAGTGAGGTCCACGTTATAATGGCAGTGAAGAAAGATAGGAGAAAAACGTTGCCAAGTATCTCCATTTTTCCATTGACTGTACACAGCTGTTACTCAATTCATCCCATTAAATTTATTCTAATAATAATTATCATTTCCTTGATAAAATAATCAATTCAATGTGAAATTGATCAAGAAAATATATTGTTTCATAATTTTGATTCAAAAATTTACTTTCATGACTGAGATCAGATTTCTATTTTTATACAAACCTGAAATGGCGGCTAATTTAAAAAAGCTGTGATACAACAGTCTGAATTTCAAAACAACAGAAATTGAGTTATTTGGTAGGTATGCTATTCCAACTTCCTTTAAAAATAATAGAAAAATAGAAATCCTATTTAAAAATAAGTAATTTTAATGGATTAATTCTGAAATAACTTTTCAATATTATTCATACCGGTACGAGTAGGTCTAACTTATACGGGTAGGTTAACTTAATCATGGATGAAGTCAAGGATGATTAGTTATCAACTTTTAAAATGTCATTTCAGGTATTTTAATTTGTGTTTCTCATAAGGTGATGTTTAAAATTATTTAATTGTTTCAAAAATACATTTTAAATCAATTAAACGACTTGTGTACTCAAGTATTTTGATAGAATGAGAAAGAATGGCGGCTGAGAATATGGTTTGTTCAGTTTTGTACAGTCACTGTCAAGAGTAAATATAAAATATTCTGGCAAATAGACAACATTGCAAAGCGAGAGAGAAATGGTTCTATCTGTTTTGTTGTATGATTGAAAAGGACAGCAACAGTATTGTCAATCGTACACTGCCATTATGTGGACCTCACTATAGTGGAAATTCTATATTCTTTCATTAATAATGACAATCATCATAAGGTACTGTATTTCAAATGCTATTCACTTTGATTCCTGTGGATATCGCTTTGACTTTTGCAGAATAGTCCATCACAATATAGACTATAAAAATTCTATAGTCTATAAGCTATAGACTAATAGAATGTATAGACAACAACAATCGTCCATAATCTTGTACCAATCTTAGATACAGTATTCTGAAATCATTAATATATCATTCACTTTGATCCATGTGAGAAAGCATTGACTATCCAAAATATTCTATAACAAACTAGGAAATTAACTTGAACTTCCGATGCCAAACTGATAAGAGCATGCAAGGGCAACAAAGCTCCTATTCAAATTACAACTTGCTTTACTACTACTACTCACTGGATCCACAAGTAGCTACTCTATAAAATGAGACAAGAGACTGAGCTACAAGCCAGAGTGTCTACACAGTACTTGTTCAGGATAGAAGACAGCTGAGCTTTTAAACTGTCAGACGGTATTAACGTTGCATGTAACTTGTTAGCATGTGAGTATGTGAGCATGTGAGTATGTGAGCATGTGAGCATGTGAGCATGTGAGCATGTGAGCAAGTGAGTATGTGAGCATGAGAGCACTGCTGCAGATACTTCAAGTTCAAGTAACGCAACCCTCATTATTCACGTTGAAACGAAGCATCCCAGCACACTTGCCTTATCGAGTTTCTATAATGTTCAACGAGTGTCTATCTCGACCTCTGATTGATTCAATCAATTCACTTCATGGATAAATGAATAAACTCTGTCAAATTGATCTAATCTTGAAGATCGATTCCTCAAATGTTGATGTTATCACTTTTGATCATTCTCACTGAGTTCATGGAGTCAATCTCGACCTCTGATTGATTCAATCAATCCACTTCATGGATAAATGAATAAATCCTCTCCACATTGATCAAATCTTGGAGATCGATTCATCAAATGTTGACGATATCACTTTTGCTCATTCTTAATGCGTTCATGAATAATTTTCATTGGCATAAGAGATCCGGTTTTACAACAGCCGGTTAATTTTAACCGTCATTAGTTTTACGAGAGCCAATCAGAGAAGGCGTTTTTGAGAAGACGTATGGAACAAAAAATACAAAATTAACGATGGTTACAAAAGATTATTCATAGCTGAAAGTTAAGTAGAAACATAAACAAGGTTACAGAAGATATAGATGGTTACAAAAAAGATATTACCAGATATCATAGATAGATATTACCAGATAGATATTATAGATAGATGGTTACCAAAGATATTGATGGTTACAAAAGATTACTCATAGTTGAAAATTAATTAGAAACATAAACAAGGTTACAAAAGATTACTCATAATCAACCAAATACTTCGGTTCTCTATCTATCGTACCTGATTGTGTAGTAATGGATTCTTTGATCAAAATATCATTTTCCTGTCCATACTCAACTTTAATCACGGTTGAAATTTAACCGGCTGTTGTGCAACTGCCACGAATATAGATGAAAAATTTATGATTCTTTAGAGCCAAATTTATATAAAGATTCAAGATCCAAGAGTCATTTTTATTAACCATACAATAAGACCAATAGGCAACTCATTAGTTTATTATGTATATAATATATGCACTAGGCAGAAACAAATCTATATCAATCAGGTTCATGAGATTCGTATATTTTTCCTCAATATCTTTTCAAATGTCCTTCACAACTCTCAACATATCAACCATAATATAATTTATCATCTTAACATAAGTGGCTCAAAACATCACTGGTTGTTTTCTCTGCTACTGTAATCTCTCTCACTCACTGTCTCCCACTCACACTATCTCCCTACCTTTTTCTCACACTCTCCCACCACTATAAGTAATCGACATAAGAGAACTCTAGGGCCGATTTCTGAGTTCGGGATTTAGCAAAGTTCTAGACTTCATACAGCTGGAATCAGAAAATTGGCTTTCCGAAATAGAGCGTAGTCGTAGTAGTAGTCCACGTTTAAATTAAATTTTGAAAAACTAGAAAATTGAACACAAAATAAAATAAAGAGAAGATAGTCTGAAGTTCCAGCTATTTTGAATTATTTAGGAATGTTTCATTTCGTCAAGGAAAACGTTTCAAATTATAGAAATGAGAAAATAAAAATTATCATGAAAATTACGATCACGCTCCGTTTCGGGAACCCAATTTTCTGATTCAAGCTGTTTAAAGTCTAGAACTCAGCTAAATCCCGAGCTCGGAAACCGTCCCTTAAAGTAATTCTTGGAATCCCAGGAGTGGAGTTCTTGAAGAAATAATCTATCACTCACATAAAAGTAAACAACTCTAAATAATTATTTATTCTTCCATTGTGTGACGTGCTATGATGCTATGCGACATGAATAACTTCCATATAATTTATATATTCTTGTATCTACATGAGTTTGAAGACAATATAATCGTCCGTTCAAAGGAAAAGGAAACCCAAGTTGTGACCTTTCTCATCAACACTCTGCCATGGAATGATGAGAGTGAAATAATAGTGTGAGTGAGAGGGAGAGAGACTATCTAGTGAGTGAGTTTCAATTTGAATATTATCCTAATGTAATCTTCTCCTGTATCTATATGAATTGGCGGAGTATGAACATTTAACTGTCCATTCCTCGAAAGAAAACCCAAGATGATACCCTTCTCATCCACACTATGCCACAGAATGATGATAGTGTGAGTGGAGGGGGAAAAAGATATTGTCAGTGAGAGAAACTGATAGAAAAATAGGAGAGAGAGAGTAAGAATATATAAAAAGCGGAGAGAGATAGAATCAATGAGAGAAACTAATAGAGAAATAGTAGAGAAAGAGTGAGATTATGTGGAAGGCGGTGAGAGATAGTGTGAGTAAGAGATAAAAGGCGGAGAGAGATAGTGTCAGTGAGAGATACTAATAGAGAGATAGTAGAGAAAGAGTGAGATTATATGGAAGGCGGTGAGAGTTAGTGTGAGTAAGAGATAAAAGGCGGAGAGAGATAGTGTCAGTGAGAGATACTAATAGAGAGATAGTAGAGAGAGAGTGAGAGTATATAAAAAAGCGGAGAGAGATAGAACCAATGAGAGAAACTAATAGAGAAATAGTAGAGAGAAAGTAAGAGTATATGGAAGGCGGAGAGAGATAGTGTAAGTAAGAGATAGAAGGCGGAGAAAGATAGTGCCAGTGAGAGAATCTTATGGAGTAATAGTAGAGAGTGGGAGTATATAAAAAGCGGAGAGAGATAGTGTCAGTAAGAGAAACTGATAGAGAAATAGTAGAGAGAAAGTAAGAGTATATGGAAGGCGGTGAGAGATAGTGTAAGTAAGAGATAAAAGGCGGAGAGAAATATTGTCAGTGAGAGAAACTGATAAAGGAATAGTAGAAAGAGAGTAAGAGTATAAAGGAGGCGGAGAGAGATAGAACCAGTGTGAGGAACTGATATAGGAGAGAGAGATAGTGTATGTTAGAGAAACTGATAGAAAAATAGTAGAGAGAGAGTAAGAGTATATAGAAGGCGGAGAGAGATAGAAGCAGTGAGAGGAACTGATAGAGGAATAGTAGAGAGAGACAGAGTAAGAGTGAAAGAGATAGTGTATGTTAGAGAAACTGATAGAAAAATAGAAGAGAGAGAGTAAGAGTATGAAGGAGGCGGTGAGAGATAGTATCAGTGAGAGAAACTGATAGTGGAATGGTAGAGAGACAGAGTAAGAGTGAGAGAGACAGTGTATATTAGAGGAAATGATAGAAAAATAGAAGAGAGAGAGTATGAGTATGAAGGAGGCGGAGAGAGATAGTATCAGTGAGAGAAATAAATAGAAAAATAGTAGAGTGAGAGAGTATATGAAAGGCAAAGAGAGATAGTGTCAATGAGAGAGAAAGAGTGAGTGAGAGAAATCCCTGTAGCAGGACAAACAACCAGCGACTGTTTTGTGATTCACCATCAAAACAACAACAGCAACAGTCCAACAATAGCCTACCGAAATTCACGCGAAAACGACGCGCGTTTGTTAGTTGAGCAACAATTTCTGACGGCGCAAATTTTAGTCAACCACCGCTCCACCATCTATGAAACCTTCTTGCTCCATGATCTTCCCACCCTGAACCCTATATCTCCCCTCTTTACCCACTACATGGTCACTGACCCCTCTTTTTAGCGCCCCTTACCCACAATATTCAGCTTCATTCAAAAACCTGCTGGCATTGTTGACAGATACTGATTTCATGATACAACGTTTTGGCTGCTCAGCATTTAGTGATGCTGTGCATCAGTCATGATACACACCTACTCAGTTTTATTCCTCTTGAATGGATAGAGCTATGGTGATAGTAATAAACACAACAGAGTGAGTGGGAGAGAGAGAAAGGAGAAGGAGTGTATGGAAGGAAGAAAGAGAGCAAAAGAATATGGACTAAGAATATCGATAGATAAACATTGTAAGGTGAACATGTGTTGATGTTTTTTCTTTTGAACGAAGAGAGGTTCAAGGAAAGTGATGATCAACAGAGAGAGAAAGAAAGAAAGAGAGAGAGAGAGAGAGAGAGAGAGAGAGAGAGAGAGAGAGAGATTAGATTAGATTTCTTTTTTATGTATGTTACAATATTTACTGGCTTATACACTAATTTACATTGAAGGACGATAAAGCTAGTTATTCAACGAATTTTACAAAGTATAAATAATCAATCAATGAGAATAAATATAGAAATGCAATTGGAATAACGATAATATAATAATGTGAAGTAACTTTATCTTCATAAATCGGCGGTGTTTCAACAAATAATTGTCGATTCTTCTAGAAGGATATTAAATATCTTTCCCATTAACATACGACCGGGAAGGAGAGAGAAGAGAGAGAGAGAGAGAATGGATAGAATTTTATTGATAATTATTATTATATTTATATATAAATATAATATATTTAATATAAAATATATTTATTTTTTGCAAAGCTTTTTTATATTATGTTTTTGGCATATGAAACTCATTCATTCATTCATTACAAGGATATTGAAACATGAAGCTTACAAACTATTTTTGATTTACAAATCGGAATTAGAAAAATAATTATACAGACCCATTAACTCACTAAATCATTCGATATCCATACATAAAAATAAACATGTGAAATAAAGATACAAGTAATATATTATTTTGGAATATAGAACGATGTTCATACAATAATCATCGGATGATTAATATATTTGTAAATATTTGTAGAAATAACATCATACTACCCTTTTTGACAAGTTTTCAACTGACAAGTCTTAGAACTTAAAAATATTGTGAACATCGAAACTAATTGTTTTAATTTGTTATTTCAAATTGAAAACTTCTCATAAAAGGTACTATGATGTTATCCAAATCGATGCTCAAGCTCTGTTTTTTTGTGTTATGATTGCTAAGTTTAGACTTATAAAGATGAAGTTTCAAGAATATGTTGCTGTGAGAAAATAGTAAGAGCAACAGGGATATAAGAAGAAGGAGAGGAAGATTGAATTGCTCAAGATTCCATTCCACCAAAAGTTGACTGCTACTGAAACTTTTAGCTTATTTAACCACTGATGACTCGGAAAAAAGTTGTTAATTACTGAAACTTTCAAACGGTTTGCCGGCAGTGTTGCCAAATGGAGATGAATACTGGTGATACGAAAGGAAAGGGAGACAGAGAAAAAGAGAAGAAGGAGACGAAACGAGTAACAGTTCAGCTAACTTCTCCGGAGACTTCAAAAACTTGTGATTCAATTTAAAAGGCCTGCAAGCAGTGTTTCCGTCAAATTTTTGAGGCACTTCATCTATCTTGCAAGATGCACAACTTGTACATTTTTCAAGTTTCACTGGAGAGAAATGAACATTTTTATATAAAAATGGCCTACTGCCTCGAAAATGTTCGGAGAAACAATTAACAACTTCAAAGTTTCACTGTCTAGTTTAATTACTCAGAATGGAGTTGATTGAGAACGCTTGAAAAAAATCGCATGGTTATGAGAATATTGTTTGAATTCTCCAATGTTGTTTTCCATCACGAACTGCTTATTATTAAATCACTTTTTTGCTTTTAGAAAAAACGACTAGCAGTCAAATATTTCACAATAAATGAATAAATAACTCACGGGATAACGAGATCTTTCGGCAGTTCCGCCATCTTCTTGGTTGTACCTTGAATCACTTTTTGCTTTTAGAAATGGTACAACCAAGAAGATGGCGGAACTGCCGAAAGATCTCGTTGTCCAGTGAGTGATTTATTCATTTATTGTGAAAATATGTGACTGCTATTCGTTTTTTCTAAAAGCAAAAAGTAATTGTTTGAATGTAGAATAACGAAGAAAACTATCTATATTATTTTATGGAGCAGTTCATGATAATTTATGAGCGGAAAAGAAGGAGCAGGCTACTAAAGTGGATTTCTAGAGAAAATTTATTGGGAGAACATTCTTCATTTTGTAAATTGACAAAGAATATGACAGCTATGACGTCACAAAACGTGAACCAATCACACGCAAGCTACCATTTTCTTGTAGTACACTCCCACTTCTAACGCAATCCTATTGCATGGCTGGCTCAATAAAATGTAGTATTAATTTAATACATTCACACTATTCTGTTCAACAATTTCATGACAAATGAAAATAATTTTATATTATAAATGAAAAATAATGAATAATATAAATAAATAGAATAATTTCATTAAAAATAACTTTGTATTTGAAATTTTGATAACATGGAACTGTGTTTTTTTGTTTCAATCAATGAAAAATAACTGCATTTTGAAATTTTTATAAAATTGAACTGTGTTTTGTGGTTTGAAGTGATTTAGCCCATAGTGAGATTTATTTTATAAAGTCAGTACTACATGATTATTATTGCTTTGTTATCATTGTCTGTGACTAGAAGAAGCTAATACTCCCGTAAATTTGCTAAATTGTTTGCAGTCCATGTAGAAATAAATATAATGTACCACTAAAATATTCAATCTCAATTCTTGTAAATTTATTATCCAATCATGGAGAAATATATTTTTTAGTAGCATAATATCATAGAGAAACAATAGCATAAGTAGATATCCCATGGTATAGGGCGTTTATGTCGCAACTTTTACTGTTATCTCAAGCTGATAGTCCACGTAGTTCTTTCCTGTGAAGCTTTATGACGCTGGTAGTTTCTCATATTGTGCCGTTCATACGCTCTTACCAGGTCAAAACAGTAAAAATCGACAATAATCGACAGTAATCGGCTTGAGATAGCAGGAAAAGTTGCGACATAAACGCCCTATACCATGGGATATCTACTTACGCTTTGTTTCTCTATGATAATATTGTCCAGATATAACTGATCATCATGAACAAGAATCACCAATTAACAATATATCATATATACTGGGGTGATAGTGACTTGAATCACAGCTCTCTATCATAGAAATCAGTGGAAAAAGAAGGAAAATATCAACTATGTGGTCCTATCATTTCTATTGTTTTTATAGGGTCTGTATAAAAAGTAACCAGACTGACCTCAGGAAATTTTTTATTGGCAAAATATGTACAATGTTTCATTCTATATCTTCAAAGTAGTCCCTATTGGAGTCGATAACACGCTGATACCTGATTTTGAAATCCCTGAACGCTCATTGGAAGTCGGCAATCTCTATGCTGTCTAGAGCCCTCGTCGTAGCACGTTGAACGTTTTCCAGAGTCAAAAACCGCGTCCCCTTAAGTTGTCTCTTGATCTTGGGAAACAAAAAGAAGTTCGGTGATGCCATATCCAGGCTGTAAGGAGGATGTGGCAACGTTACCCTGGGCTATTTGGTCAACTGTTCGGTGACGAGCAGGCAGGTGTGCGACGGAGTATTGTAATGGAGGATCCACGAATCGGCAATCCCCGGACGGACTCGATGAACCCGGGCGGTTAGTTGATGGAGCACCTCTCTGTTGTACAGGTCGTTTACAGTTTGGCCGGGTTGCACAAACTCTTTGTGACCTTTCCTACAATGAGGTGCTCCGTCGACTAACCGCCCGGTTTCATCGAGTCCGTCCGGGGATTGCCGATTCGTGGATCCTCCATTACGACAATACTCCGTCGCACACCTGCCTGCTCGTCACCGAGCAGTTGACCAAATAGCCTAGGGTAACGTTGCCACATCCTCCTTACAGCCTGGATATGGCACCACCGAACTTTTTTTTTGTTCCCCAAGATCAAGAGACAATTTAAGGGGACGCGGTTTTTGACTCTGGAAACGTTCAGCGTGCTACGACGAGGGCTCTAGACAGCATAGAGGTTGCCGACTTCCAGGGAGCGTTCAGGGATTTGAAAATCCGTTATCAGCGTGTTATCGACTCCAATAGGGACTACTTTGAAGATATAGAATGAAACATTGTACATATTTTGCCAATGAAAAATTTCCTGAGGTCAGTCCGGTTACTTATTATACAGACCCTGTATAACGAGAGTATCACTATCCTTCTTTTGAATATATAAACGTCAATAAGTAATAATTATTACACATGATAAATGTATGGTTATAAATCATTATGGTGTATTATACTGATTTGTTTGGAATTCCGTTCGCTATAATCTGATTTTGATTTATTGACAGGAGCAGCTAAAATCGCTCTCGATGAGTAATGCGAAACTCAGACATCACTGGTACGAGAAAGAGGAGCTACAACCTCAAATTTCCGACGAGGATAATCAACAAAACGATCCAACATCGTAGGATACTGTCAAGCAGGTGGGTAAATCTTAGTTTAAACTGAGATTAATTGATAAATCTGAGTTGATCCGAGGTCAATATCATGTTTATATAGCTACAACTTCCCTATGAGGATAATGAACAAAACGATGAAACATCGTAGGAGACTGTCAAGCAGGTGGGTAAATCTAAGTTTAAACTGAGATTTATTGATAAATCTGAGTTAATCCAAGGTTGATATCATTTTATATAGCCACAACTTTCCAATGAGGATAATGAACAAAACGATCAAACATCGTAGGATACTGTCAAGCAGGTGGGTAAATCTGAGTTTAAACTGAGATTAATTGATAAATCTGAGTTAATCCAAGGTCAATATCATGTTTATATAGCCACAACTTTCCAACGAGGATAATGAACAAAATGATCAAACATCGTAGGAGACAGTAAAGCGGGTGGGTTTATCCTAAGTAGCCTAATAAATGATTAATTGATGATTCTGATTCAATTCAAGGTCAATATCATGTTTGTATAGTCTTTGCAGAGCTCATGGAGTGAATTACTTCCAGATTTATCAGAAGCCAGAAAGCCCGTGATAAGCAATTTAGATTTCAAGATAATATGTAGAGGTTATTTATCTTCTAGATTCCATGATAATATGAATATATTCTATGCTTTGAGCTAATCGTATGAGAGAAATATTGAAAAAAAGAGCGCTCATCATTTCATTTCATTTATTCATAGAAAATAGATAAAATGCAGGTAAAAACAACAGGAATTCGCCCAAAACTGCTTTAAACCTTAATTTGGAATACACGGTCTAGAGGTTATGTAAACGATAACTTATTTAACACACTATTTTGAGTCCAATAAAATGTATTGTTCTACAATAATTTTGAATCTATTCATTTCAAAATACAAATCCAAACAAAAATCTTCCTTCACAATAACATGAATAATATTAGAAATTTCACTTGAATCCACAAATTATACTCATGTTAAAATTCTAAACGTCAAAATATCAATGCCGAAGAAAAATCATCATCATCAATTACCTAGACACAAAATCATAGAATCATTATCATCATCATCTATATCTTTGGAATTTCACTTAAATCCACAAATTATACTCATGTTGAAATTCTAAACGTCAAAACATCAATGCCGAAAAAAATCATCATCATCATTATCAATTACCTAGACACAAAATCATAGAATCATTATCATCATCATCATTTATATCTTTGGTCATTTTGATGGGATCAGCTTAAAAATGGCAACAGTGTGCAGTGTGGTTGTATTCTCGTGAGAAATAACCTCTGCCATGAAGGTTGTAGACAAGTTTGCACAGACTATCATGTAAACCTAGCCGCATTTTGAGACACGACGTGCCGTGAGTCTTATAGACGAGTTATGATCATCATATTATTATCATATCATTCTGTTCACATTAAGACAAAGCTGGGGCATATTGATTGATTGATTGATTGAGTACTTTATTTATGTAGATTACTGGCTTATACACTTATATACAATAGCTTACAATACAGCAAAATTATAGATGAATTTACATAATATAGACTAAGAAAATAATTATTGAACTGTATATGATATCAAAAAGCAATTTGTAATATAATAACTATAGATAATAATAAAAGTCTATAATTATCAGCCAGTAGGCAAAAGAGATGTTGGCAGACCACGCAAGCGTTGGCAATAATAGGATTGTTTTATGTTTATTTGAATAATTGGCTAGATGTGAGTCGGAACAGGTTAAAGCCTTATCCTTGTTTGTAAGAAGAAGAAGAAGAAGAATTAAATTGTTATGCATCTACATAAATTGGCGGAGCTTTAGACATATCAATGTCCATTCTTCGGAAAGAATATTAAAAATATCCTCCCCACTAACTCTCTACCAAATATATGAATATAATACTATGATCATTATGGTATTAACTCATGTGGCAGGCTCGTGTCGCGTCATGTCGCGTCGCGTCTCAATCTGCGACCAGCAAATGGAGGTTGACATAATTAGAGAGTAGTTAGAGGAAGTTTCTTTGGGCTTGGTCAAGAATTTTCCAATGGTGAAGATCTAACAATCGAGTCAAATGGAGGGAGAGGTGGTCCCGGAGCGGATGGGGCCAAAGGAGAAAAAGGGGTCAGTACACATATCTGTTAGAGAAAAAATTTTGAAATATTCTGGATAAGTTTCCAGAACTAAAAAAATCATAGCCTCTGACTGTTTTTGTATAAGGTTAGAATGATTAAACTAATGCATCCACTCTAGAGAAGAAAAATACTGTGATAAAATAAATCATAAGATGCCGTCTCTCACTGTAGTGAGGTCTACGTTGGAATGACTGTGGCGGAAGATAGAAGGACAACGTTGCCAATTCTCTGCCTTGCCACTGTCTTCTATGGAAGATAGCTGATACCGGTATAGGCTATATCTGATATAATATCAACTGTTCATTCTTGTTTCGAATTTTCAATCATATTTTATTCGTTGAGAAAAAAATTGTGATATAGGATCTATATTGATACAAATAATGCAATGATTGGATTTTCTTTCAATATTGAATTCAATTATCACTATAATTGATTCAGAGCTGAGCAGATATATTTATTTTTCTATTTTCAAACCGACTCAAGGATTTCATCATCGAATTGATCCTGTGAATTTGTAGTTATACACCTGTATGAGTATAGCAGACAAGAGTAATTTCCTCTTTTTCATTTTTCAACCGGCAAAACTCTTTAAACAGTCCAATTCGCATCCAACAGAACGGAATTGGAACATAGCTGTCTCGTTGAAAACTAGCTCAGTTATCCCGTTAATTGAATCTTGAAATGTATGGTACGTTGTACAGAGCTTTTCCCGCGGCAAGATCACCGAATAAAGTGGAATTGTACGCGGTCAGACGAGTTGTAATGAAATAAAGCTTTTCCTTCCTTTCTTCTCGTTCTTCAAACCACTTTGGATCCTCTCTATCTTCATCCTTTATCACTTCATCTCTTTTTATTTTATCCTATTCTTTTCAATCAATTCTTCTCTTTCATTTTACCAATTTTGCTTCTTTCATTTGTCCCTCTCTTATGAATGTCTCACTATCATTGTTCTCATCGCAATCCCTCTCTCAATCCACGTTTACTCTCTCGAACTCTTCCTCGTTTCTTCCACCCCTTCTTTATCACGCCATCGTATTATCACGCCATCTGTGATTCATTTCGAGTATAACATCAACCTTCAAAATTCAAATTTTTCAATTCATTATTCCTGGATCGAAAATCAAGTGACGAAGCAGTGTGTGATTACATAACCCTTAACTTTTGGACAACATTAGCATTTTATCAAAATTTTTGGAGAGAAATAGTACAGGCTCAGCCTAGTTTTTCCTCCAATGTCATAATTGTATTATGATTATAGTGCTTCATACAATAAATGAATAAATACATAAATAAAATTTTATCGTCATCAGAATTTTTATCACAATTTTTTCTCTCAGACTTCATTCTACTCCTAAGCACTCCTCCTGATACCATTTCTCTCTTAATCACTCACTTTCTTCTAGTCTTAACTTTCCTTTATCATTTCATCAGTTTTTTATCAAACGATAACACATTTTCCACGCCTCTTTCTCCTCTACAGTCATCCTACCTTTTTTTCCTCTTCTTCAGGTCTCTCTCACTCTTCATCGCATTCTTGCACAATCGCTCTCTCCTCATTATTCTCCTCCTGCTCATTCATGTAATTTCTTTCCATCTTTTTATTTTCTCTTCTCCACCAAATAATACTCGACCAACTCCTCTAATTTCTTCTATTACTACTTCTTCTTCTTCCTCTTTTTCTCCTTCTGTTTCTTCTTCTTCTTCTTCATAATCTTCTCCTTTCACTTCTCTATATTTTCAGTTTTCTCTCTCCCAACAAATATTAAGCTCCTGCCCTACCCCTCCCATCCCTCTGCTCTAATTTATTTTCTCTCACTCTTCAACTTAACTCCACACAACTGATTTCTCTTCTCCCTTCTTCTCTTTTGATGTGACAACGTCTTATAAATTGGTTTGCCGGGAGACACTTCAAGAAACTGCTTTATGTTCCCACGTTATGCGCTCACAATGAGAGCGAGTGAGAGCGTTCGTTTCGGTTCACGGTCGTCTGGAAAGAGCACGAATAGGAGCAGTGGCGAGCAACGCTCGCAGCAGCAAGCCCAGCAACCCGAAGCATTCACCTGGAGAGAGAGTGAAACGGAGCAGTCAACCTGCGCAGGTGCCGCAAGCAATCTCCTGCGACTGCGCCACTAATTCAAAATGTCAAGTCAATGGTTGTCCCTCTCGCTCTTAGGTGGGCGCGGGCTAACCATGCCCGAGTGGAAGGGACGCGTGCCTCTCACTCACTCTCATTGTGAGTTATTATTTCATCCTTCTTCCTACTATACGAATGAATATTCACATTAAAATTATTTTACCAATCAAAGTCGTTGTCACGTAAAACTTTCGCCCGTATACCGACTTTACAGGCAACCATGCAATTTTTTGTACCTTGATTGACCATGGAAAACTAATATGTCAAAAAGGATGGGTAAGAGAGAAGGAGGAAGTGAAATTGTCACACTCACATCTTTCATGTTTCTCATCTATTATGACCAATCACCATCTTCCTCTCCTACAATCATTCTGTCTATCCATTATTACGTTCCGTTTTATTCTTTTTCCTTTCATAATCACTCTCCCTATCCGCTTTTTCCTTCTCTCCACTATCACAGTCATTCTGTCTCTATTCTCATCTCTCACACTTTATATTTTTCTCATACACTCACTCTCTCTATATTCTCTCTATGTCTGTTTTACCATCTCTCTCTTCCAACAATCTTCCCGTCTCCATCATCTTCCCCCACTCATTATATTTTCCTTTCACAATCACTCTCTTTATCCTCTTCTTCTTCCTCTCTCCTATCATCTCTCCTATTTGGTAGAGAGTTAGTGGGAAGGATATTTTTTATATTCTTTCCGGAGAATGGACATTGATATGTCCAAAGCTCCGCCAATAGTAGATGCATAACAATATAATTATCTATAGTTATTATATTACAAATTGCTTTTTCATATCATATACAGATCAATAATTATATTCTTAGTCTATATTATGTAAATTCATCTGTAATTTTGCTGAATTGTAAGCTATTGTATATAAGTGCATAAGCCAGTATATATTGTAATCTACATAAATAAAGTACTCAATCAATCAATCATAATCAATCCGTCTCTCTCACTCTTCATATTTTCCCTCCACAAGCACTCTCTCTATACTTTTCTCCCTTCTCTCTCTTCCAACAATCATTCCCTCTACATCCTTTCCCTCTCACAATGTGCTTACAATGGTCCGGCCACGAAAAGGCGTGCCCAAGAACGAGATAGAAGTGAAGAGAATGGTTGAAAAAGGAGAAGAAACAAAAAATTGACACTGACAAATTGACAACTGTTTGGCGGTATTCTTTAATTTGAGCACTTTTTTACACTTGAATGCTGGACTCTCCGGTTGAGGGCAGAGCAGGACCCAAACTAGCATTGTGTGATACTAAGGGCCGATTTATTTCACCGACGTCCACTCTAGAAATGCTTTCAACGTTCCTTGTTTTTCACTACACATTCGTGACGAACGCTTTTTCACCTCCATTTATACTATTTTACACTTGCACTACACTTTCCCACTACATCTGCACTATTTCACTCTTATACTACATCTATCACACTCCTTCACATCTATTTTACATCCATAGAACACGTACACCATCGCACTGGTCTCTGGATAGAACAAGTTTGAGATTAAAAGAAATATCCCTGTTGCCAGATTGTGCAAAAGGTCAAGCAAAACTACACTCATCACATTCATAAATACGTCACCAACACACTATACTCTGAATATTATAATAGCAAAGTATAAGAATTGGAAAAAATAGAAATATGAAAATTTCAATTTTTTCATGCAAGCCAAAATAAATGAATGATAATAATAATAATATAATAATGATAATAATTCATTTAATTGTATTGTGTAGCAATAGAATAATAAAACAATGGGATTTCAGTTGTTGCTTATCACAAATAATAATACACAAGAAAAAAAAGATAAAAAAAAGAAAGAATTCATGAAGATCATTAAGTACACGACACGGGGGATTTGAGGGGTGTAAAATTATTATATTCCCATTGAAATAATATGAGGAGTTTTGAGTAGGTTTAATTAAAACACAGGAAGAAACATAACAATTCATTTCATTTTAATACAAAGTCCAATTTATTGAGTGTAAAAAGGTCATAAGAGAACTTGACAATGCATGAATTTAGCAATTCGAACAAAATAATAAGTTTTTTAAATAGTAATAAAACAACTTGACAATACACAAATTCACAAAAAGTTACCAAGCTAAAAGAGAATACTTATTTTTAGTGAGGAGATTGCATTTGTTTTCCACTTGAAATGTCCGCCCATTTAGACAAGGCAGTTCGCGCGCACGTTCACAGGGACATGTACAGTCCGTGCAGGCAATTTGCTAATATCTCGCAATGATTGATCGCTGCTTGTTTACAGCTAATTTTACACTCATTGAGAAATGGAGTGGCTAGTAAGAGAAGAGCACTGAACTCACAGTTGTTGTCGAAACTGTGTATAGATATATATTTAAAAAAAACTGTTGCAATAATACTCGGCGGGCCGGACAAAATCCAGTAGGTTGGAGAGCCCTGCCGTAGAGTCTAGTATAAATGTGGTGTCATTTTATGAAACTGAACATTTTAGGGCCGAGTCGCATGAAGCGTTTCTCCAGGTTTTTCAGTAGAGTCAGCAAGGCAGGAAGCTCTACGATTGGATTGGAGTTCGGGAATCAGCTGAGCAAGCCTCCGATTGGAGAGCAGGAAGCTGATTATCAGCTGACTCCCGAACGCCAATCGAAGAGCTTCATCCTGCCCTTCCGACTCATCTAGAAACGCCTGGAAAAACGCTTTGTGTGGCTTGGCCTCACGCTAGACGTGACGATACTTGGTGTCCGTCTATAGAAACCGTCTATAGAAAGTCGCGCAATTTACTCGACTTGTGTGTATTTTGCTCGAAATAATTATATCAATTGCCGCTAAAAATAATATGTTAGAGAAACATCTATGTTTTGGAGTATTTCTGCGTAGAAAATTTTTTCATAGGTTACAATATAATTATTTATGAGCTGCAACTATTCAGCTAAATAATTGACGATTCTTGGTCTATAGAAACCGTCTATAGAAAGTCGCGCGATTTGGTCGACTTGTGTCTACTTTGCTCGAAAGAATTATATCAATTTCCGCTAAAAATAATATGTTAGAGAAACATCTATGTTTTGGAGTATTTCTGCGTAGCCTACAGAAAATTTTTCCATATGTTACAATATAATTTTTATGAGCTGCAACTGTTCAGCTGAATAATATTGATTCCAAGTAATCTATATAATATTAATTACAATCATTCATTATCAATTCTCTGCTGGATCCCATATAAAAAAACTGTTATTGAACAAGATTGTTATGAACAGAAATAACTAACTCAAATGTATTGATTGTTTCAGGTTCCTTTTGATTCCATCGCACTCCAAGAACAAGGATCTCATCAATTCTCTAGTCGGTTAGAAACAATTTTGTACATTGAAACTGTTACAATACAATAAACTTGACATTTCAACCGGAAAATATGGTCAAAAACTTGAAAAATCCTCCAAAATGAGCTCGATACATAATTTAGTGATCAGTTCTGTTAACTATCATCCTATAAGTGTTACTCTACCAACGTTTGTAAAAAATGTATATGAAAAAGAACAATCCAATAGATTTAAAATGTATATTCTATGTATAGAATTGGTTTGAGATTTGTAATGATTCCAGTATTATAAATAGATATCTGACATTTGTGTAAAGTGGAAACCTGTGTGTTTGTAATCCTGTGTGAATAAATCAATGAATGAATGAATCTTTTGTGCCTAGCATTCATGAATGGACTTGAGGAAGGAGATTCTAGATATTGAATAGGTTCTCAAAAAAAATTTAGATTTTGGATGAAAGAGTGGTGTGTAGTCTACTAGTATTATTATCAATATCAATGTGAACGATGTCTGTTAAATATGAATAAAATGAGGTTGACTTTTTCTAGCTCTTTCATTGTTCTTATCTCTTTTTTTTGTGATACTCCTTCAAAAATTATTATGAGATTGGTGGAGGACTTGATGAAAGGATAGATATCTTGTACTCCATATAGACTAGTAAGATATAAACTCTTTGAAACTGTATTGTTTTAGTGATAAATATTTTTAAAATTATTCACTATTCTTACTCTTACAATTTTTCACCGCATAAAACATATAGAATGCACTAGATACTTATCGGAGTTGAACTATCACCCTGGAATGATCATCAGAATCTATATATATAAAAGCGAAATGGCACCCACTCACTCACTGACTGACAGACTGACTCACTCACTCACTCGCAGAACTAAAAATCTACCGGACCAAAAACGTTCAAATTTGGTAGGTATGTTCAGTTGGCCCTTTAGAGGCGCACTAAGAAATCTTTTGGAAATATTTCAACTCTAAGGGTGGTTTTTAAGGGTTTAGAGTTCGTCTTTTAGCATGTATATTCTTCTTCTCCCAATCTCTTCATTATAATTGAAATTTCCATATCATAAGTTACTATAGAACTATAAGATAGAGTATAGAACTAGATAGAGTACCTCTTCGAAACAGTTGTTAACTGGCAACTAAATAATTAATTTTGTCAGGTTGGCATTAAGTTGAGTTGACTTTGTTAGGTTGGCACCAAGTTGAAGATTTAAATGCATTTATCGCGGAAAAATTGATTGGGCACTGCTACTTCAATCCTGGGATTATATTACTAGCCGTCAGGCTCGCTTCACTCGCCATATCCGTTTAGCCAGACGTTTAGTCTGGACCCCCGACTGGATTGTCCTAACATATGATAAAAATGCTCAAGCGAGCCTGCTGATCTCATTCTCGGACGAGCCAGTCGGGGGTCCAGGTGGCGGAGCCCCCTGGCTAGACGGATATGGCGAGCGAAGCGAGCCTGGCGGCTAGTTCAAGATATAATTGCCACCATCCATTACGAATACTGCTGTTTGTACTATAATTTTCAACATCAAGTAGTAATTATTTTCAAATGGAAGTTACAGTTGTAAATTGATGCATGCTGATATCTGGAGCGAAAATCTTATGGGATTTGAGAATCTTATGAGATACTTGCTTCAGCTGTTAGATTGTTGTCAATTCAAAGGATCTTCAATTGGATTCATGAATAGAATTTTTTTTTCAAATTTCAAATAGAAGGCAGCACAAATTCAGTTGTTTAATTATTGAAATATAGTAGAGGATTGGATGTTTATCAGTACCTAATCATTACTCTATTAAACATAAATAAGAATGAACACATCACATTTTATGATTTGTCATTACATAATTTTTGAAGAATTATTGAAAACAATAAGATTGGAGGTGGATCTTCTTCTTGCTTTGCTTATCAGTGATGCAGCCGCAGTATTTGATAGTTATTTTGTAGGTTTTTCGTGGAGTGAAGTTATTGATCTCGTATTTAAGTTCAGTAGGTTAAAGAGTAGGTTCTTCGTCAAATGAAATTTATCGATTTCATAAACATCAATTGATGGGTGTAGCATCATCAGTTCATTTGTTCATCATTCTTCTTCTTCTTCTTCTTCTTCTTCTTCTTCTTCTTCTTCTTCTTCTTCTTCTTCTTCTTCTTCTTCCTCTTCTTCCTTTCACGGTTAAGGCATCATTGCCTGTTCCGAACCTCATCGTCTCTTTAATAATCGGATGTCTTCTATTTCTTCTCCCAATTGGTTTGTACAATTAGGAATGCTTAGGAATCCGGTCTCCATTCATTATATTCGAGGTGAACCAATATGGAAAATATAGTCAATAGAAACTCTCTCTTCCTCGGAATAGGCTCTGGTTTCTAGTAAGAGCGGTTTCTGAACTGTAAGCAGATACTATAGAGCAGGAAATAGTAGAGTTGCAAGACCACTTCACTAAGAACTAAGAACGTCTAGCTTGCCAGTTGTAGGTGGTTATTGCAACAGCCACTATTACTGCTTAAATTTCACGAGAGAAAAATAAATTTGTTGTGAGAGTGGCCATAAAAGTTTCTAGGCTGTAAAAGTAGCTGGGTTATTTGCCATAGATGTCTGTGTCTGCCTATTGCACCTAGCGTGCCATCATACTGAATGCTATGCTCTGTGAGTTCTACTAGAGAGGATTTCAATGTGGAATGGAAGAGGAGGAAGGAAGCGATAATTTGAGTGGAAAAGGAGGTCAAGGAAGATGGTGGAAAAGGTAGGAATGGACTTGTGAAGGGAATGAACCAGTAGTGGGAAATGATAAGATAGGAAGGGGAAGGAGAATTTCAGTTCACGAATGATTGATTGATTGATTGAGTACTTTATTCATGTAGATTACAATATATACTGGCTTATACACTTATATACAATAGCTTACGATACAGCAAAATTATAGATGAATTTACATTATATAGACTAAGAAAATAATTATGAACTGTTTATGATATGAAAGAGTAACTTGTAATATAATAACTATGGATAATTATATTGTTATGCATCTACATATTAAATTGGCGGAGCTTTGGACATATCAATGTCCTTTCTTCGGAAAGAATATTAAAAATATCCTCCTCACTAACTCTCTACCAAAACGTTAATTTCATTAATTAAACTAAGGATTTATTTATTAATGGGAATATTGTAAAAGTTTTAATTAATATAAATATTTAAGAGAAAAAAAAACAGAGAATTGATAGAGTGAAATAATTATATAGGTAGATAAGATCAAATTATTGATTAATAAAATGAAGTAGGCTGAAAGTAGATCAGGGTAATCAACTTTCAGGATGTAGAGGGAAGAGAGAGAAAAAGGTTCAAGGAAGGAATAGACATGGCGGCGAGGAAGAATAATATCAAGGAGGAAACATGAGTTTTCGTGTATAAATGAGGGGGGAGAAGAAATAATATTGATTGAGGGAAAATGGAGGAAAATAAAATAATTATTGAACGAGATGAAAAAACTGAATTTAGAATTGGAGATGACAATAAGGTGAAATAAGAGTCATTCAGGAGAGAGAAAATTTGGATTGATACAGTTGTTTCTCTCCCAATCATTTTATTTATTTCGTGTTTTTGGGGAAATGAAATCAATAAATAAAAATCGATTAAATCATTGGTATTTTAGGATTTCAAAGAAATCCATCAATTATCTCTTTTATAAGGATCATTATTATTGGTTGATTCGAATTACATGATTGTTTAATAAAAATAATAATATCGTGTGACCTGGCTGGCTCAGGTCTGGTGTCAGAGTTTCCAAGTCGCAACTGATCAATTTCAGGGCCTCTGACATGACCTAACGACTGCTTTTTAGGCAGCCGGGACCGACGGCTTAACGTGTTATCCGATACACGTTAGTGGCCCGAGAAAAATATCTTGCCCGGGCTGGGATTCGAACCCGGGCCTTTGTTTAATGATTTCTGTAGAGCCTTTCGATTTGGATTACATAATATTGTTAAACGATCTCTGTGGAGCATCTTGTGATCATTAATATATGAAATCACTAGGGGCATTTCTTTTTGAACAAAAAACAAATTTATTCCATATTATGGTTCATTTGTGTGTTCTGTACAGCTTTTTGATTTTTTATTCCATAGAATCACTAAAGTCCGAGAGATATTACTCTTTACACGTCTCTCTCTTCCAAAGACAGAGAGGTCCAATGCTCTTTCCTTCACTAATCACTCCCACCACCTAACAGCAGCATTCCCCCTACTTCGGTCTCAGCATCCAATTGTGCACGGCATGCTTACTCCTCTGTCCATGCGACAAAGTATGGAAGGAGAAACTGGTTTCCTCTTTTCATGTTCAAAGTAATACCTCCCAGATTATATTACCCTTTCAATTTTCCTCGAAAACCCGAAACCGGCTATGTCATCAAAGGAAATGAATTTTTTATACATAATATTGATAGTCAACATATCCTCATTCAAAATCGATCGGCTTTGGCTGGTAATAGGTAACATTAGGGGTATCATAGCTGTAAACAGTGAAGATGATAAATTAACAGCAGCCTACATTCACGTCCAATACTTTGGAGGAACATTATGTAGGATCCTTGGTTTTACACTTTTAATCTGGGAGGTATCACTTTTCTAAATTAATCCTCAAATTCTAGTTGTCTATCAATATAATATATCTTCAATGTGAACTTAATTTGAACATAATATTCAGACAAGAGAGGGAATTTTTAGTTTAAAAATCTGGTGTGGCGCACTCACACAACTTTCCTTGCCATTATTAAAGACACACACACACACACACACAACACACACACACACACACACACACACACACACACACCACACACACACACACACCACACACACACACACACACACACCACACACACACACATACAGACCAATGCCCAAAAACCACTTTTTTGGACTCAGGGTACCTTGAATCGTATAGAAATTTAGAAATTGGGGTAGGCTACCTTAATTTTTTTGGAAAGCGATAATTTGAGTGGAAAAGGAGGTCAAGGAAGATTGTGGAAAAGGTAGGAATGGACTTGTGAAGGGAATGAACCAGTAGTGGGAAATGATAAGATAGGAAGGGGAAGGAGAATTTCAGTTCACGAATGATTGATTGATTGATTGAGTACTTTATTCATGTAGATTACAATATATACTGGCTTATACACTTATATACAATAGCTTACGATACAGCAAAATTATAGATGAATTTACATTATATAGACTAAGAAAATAATTATGAACTGTTTATGATATGAAAGAGTAACTTGTAATATAATAACTATGGATAATTATATTGTTATGCATCTACATATTAAATTGGCGGAGCTTTGGACATATCAATGTCCTTTCTTCGGAAAGAATATTAAAAATATCCTCCTCACTAACTCTCTACCAAAACGTTAATTTCATTAATTAAACTAAGGATTTATTTATTAATGGGAATATTGTAAAAGTTTTAATTAATATAAATATTTAAGAGAAAAAAAAACAGAGAATTGATAGAGTGAAATAATTATATAGGTAGATAAGATCAAATTATTGATTAATAAAATGAAGTAGGCTGAAAGTAGATCAGGGTAATCAACTTTCAGGATGTAGAGGGAAGAGAGAGAAAAAGGTTCAAGGAAGGAATAGACATGGCGGCGAGGAAGAATAATATCAAGGAGGAAACATGAGTTTTCGTGTATAAATGAGGGGGAAGAAGAAATAATATTGATTGGGGGAAAATGGAGGAAAATAAAAAAATTATTGAACGAGATGAAAAAACCGGATTCAGAATTGGAGAAGATAATAAGGTGAAATAAGAGTCATTCAGGAGAGAGAAAATTTGGATTGATACAGTTGTTTCTCTCCCAATCATTTTATTCATTTCGTGTTTTGGGGAAATGAAATCAATAAATAAAAATCGATTGAATCATTGGTATTTTAGGATTTCAAAGGAATCCATCAATTATCTCTTTTATAAGGATCATTATTATTGGTTGATTCGAATTACATGATTGTTTAATAAAAATAATAATATCGTGTGACCTGGCTGGCTCAGGTCTGGTGTCAGAGTTTCCAAGTCGCAACTGATCAATTTCAGGGCCTCTGACATGACCTAACGACTGCTTTTTAGGCAGCCGGGACCGACGGCTTAACGTGTCTATCCGATACACGTTAGTGGCCCGAGAAAAATATCTTGCCCGGGCTGGGATTCGAACCCGGGCCTTTGTTTAATGATTTCTGTAGAGCTTTTCGATTTGGATTACATAATATTGTTAATCGAACTCTGTGGATCATATTGTGATCATTAATATATATATATGAAATCACTAGGAGCATTATTTCTTTTTGAACAAAAAACAAATTTATTCCATATTATGGTTCATTTGTGTGTTCTGTACAGCTTTTTGATTGTTTTATTCCATAGAATCACTAAAGTCCGAGAGATATTACTCTTTACACGTCTCTCTCTTCCAAAGACAGAGAGTTCCGATGCTCTTTCCTTCACTAATCACTCCCACCACCTAACAGCAGCATTCCCCCTACTTCGGTCTCAGCATCCAATTGTGCACGGCATGCTTACTCCTCTGTCCATGCGACAAAGTATGGAAGGAGAAACTGGTTTCCTCTTTTCATGTTCAAAGTAATACCTCCCAGATTATATTACCCTTTCAATTTTCCTCGAAAACCCGAAACCGGCTATGTCATCAAAGGAAATGAATTTTTTATACATAATATTGATAATCAACATCTCCTCATTCAAAATCGATCGGCTTTGGCTGGTAATAGGTAACATTAGGGGTATCATAGCTGTAAACAGTGAAGATGATAAATTAACAGCAGCCTACATTCACGTCCAATACTTTGGAGGAACATTATGTAGGATCCTTGGTTTTACACTTTTAATCTGGGAGGTATCACTTTTCTAAATTAATCCTCAAATTCTAGTAGTCTATCAATATATCTTCAATGTGAATTCAATTTGAACATAATTCAGACAAGTGAGGGAATTTTTAGTTCAAAAATCTGGTGTGGCGCACTCACACAACTTTCCTTGCCATTATTAAAGACACACACACACACACACACACCACACACACACACACACACACACACACCACACACACACACACACACACAACACACACACACACACACACACCACACACACACACACACATACAGACCAATGCCCAAAAACCACTTTTTTGGACTCAGGGTACCTTGAATCGTATAGAAATTTAGAAATTGGGGTAGGCTACCTTAATTTTTTTGGAAAGCAATACTTTCCTCACCTATGGTAATAGGGCAAGGAAAGTAAAAATATACTGAAATTTCCAAAATAACCTTTAAAATTTATTTACGGCTAACAGACAATGAGATATATATAAGCATATCTAAGCACTTATTAAGATGACTATCGTAATCCTTATTGCCAATCTATTATTTAAAAAAATCCAAAACCTCCAGAATGGACTTGAAACAATGAAGAGACTCTGTAATATTGTTTTTTTATCAGAATTAGGCGGGCAACAAATCAGGATCGATCTGGTCCAGTATCCACTGCAGGTAATACTTGACCTTGGTGCAGACATGAGGAACACCCAGCTCGGGCAGGATGGCATCGTAGGCCTCAAAAGAGAGGATGCCCACCAGGTACCTCCTTGCCTTCTCTTCGCCCAAAGACGCCTCCACCATGAATGGTCCCCCGATGTCCAAAGTCGACCAATTCCAGTGAACACCGATTCATGTTAACTTAACTGTTAATTATATTTTTGTGCTCAATTTTAAGTGTTAATTTTATTTTTTTGACTGGAGTACGATTCTGCTAAATTACTTCAAAGCTGCTTGAAAGCTGCATAAATTTCAACAACATAGAAGTAATTTAGACTTATATGTTGTTGAAATTATTGCAACTGAAATCATGAGTTGGCACATAAGTCTGTCCGTCTAACAGTCTGTGTGATATAAAATCAAAACAATTTTTTATCTTATGCACTTCCAATGTTATTTCTATATCCTGAAGGAGTGAGTCATTTTTGATGTCCAACGAACTTGACCTGTAAAAAGGTTTGAAGAATTCGTGTTCAAAATTTAAAGCTGATTGATTAATTTTCTCTAAGGTTCTTGTCGAACATGAAAACAGGCAGAAAACGCCTTCAGTAAGTCAAAAGTGAGAACTTCGCTAACGCTCGTTCTAATGTAGAGACTTACGTTTCAAGCTATATATATTAGCCTGAATTTTGAACCCTTGTCAACACTAACTTGTCAAACTCGAATCGTAGAGGTACGAAAAGAGCGCGCATCATTTCAGAGCGCGCTCTCTTCGCAGCTCACTGATTTACCCTTCTGACAGCTTGACAGAACTTTTGCATGCGCGCTGTCTTCGTTTTCCCGCTACCTGTACCTTTCTGTTTCTGGACAAATGCAGAACTAATCAGCTGATGAAAAGTGAAATACGTGTATTCGTTGCGTTCAACTCTATACGCTGCTTCATGATCCAAGGTAAAATAGTTACTGTGTTGCAAATCCATACTTTTTTACTATTGATACATAGCTTAAATTTCAACTTCACTTCATGAGTGTTTTTAAATTCAAGTTGAATAGTTTGTGAGCGTTCAATCGGATTTAGAATAATGTTTCGGTTGAGAAACCTGAGAGCTTATTCAACTGCACGTCATAGAACCTCTTTCGAGCTACAGTTTACAAAGTTAGTATTACCATAATGTTAGCCAACCACTGGCATGGAGAAGGTACCTAGAGAAGGAGAAAGATGTCTATATACACTATCTTTGTTTGAATGGTGATGGATCGACTGTTCTTCAAAACCTGGTAAGGCCTACACAACAAGTTATGATAAATTCGAAGATATATTCTAGTAAATCTAAATGAGCTTTGAACGAATGTAGTGCATAATGGATCCCATTCAGATATATTTATTGATGAATAAACAGGAAGTTCTGAAAAAAGGTGCCCATTAGCCAGGGTGTGATTCCTCACATAAAAAGAAGAAAAAAGTTCCAATTAACATAGGTCCGAAAATGCTTGGTTATCAAGTTATACAGGGAAACATTTCGTCTGAATATTTCAGTTCCCCTCCTGAAAAGAAGCCCTACAGGTACTTCTTTGCTGTTAATTTAATATGTACAATTTAGCGTACCGTGCCTGATGTAAATTAAACTGAAAAATTGAATAAATTTTTATTTATTCATTCATTTATTTATTTTTTTATTTATTCATTTATTGTATAAAATACTATAATCATAATACAATTATTATGACATTGGAGGAAAAACTAGGCTGAGCCTGTATTATTTCTCTCCAAAAATTTTGATAAAATGTTAATGTTGTCCAAAAGATAAGGTTATGTAATCTCACACTGCTTCGTCACTTGATTTTCGGTCCAGGAATGATGATTTAAAATTTAGGATTTTGAAGGTTGATTTTATACTCTAAATAAATCACAGAATGTATCACAATAGATTAAAAACTTAAGAAAAATTGCACTTATTTGAAAAATTTGAATACAGAATCAAAAACCTACTCATCATTTGTGATAAACCATTTCCATTTCCAGACCTGTAGCTTCAGTAATTTTTGAGAGATGTGACGAAATACGAAATACGAGAAACTTGGTCTCGAAAAACAAATTCCTTTGAGGTTTGAAGCAGATTTACTATGTTTAATGTACAATAAACAGAAAATATTCCTTGAAGAACTAGTGGAGAATTTAATTTCGAAGAGAAAGATATAAGATAAGTCTACAAACGCAACCTTTAAAAAATAATCCTCAATTAGATACAAAATCGCATGAAAAGAGAGCTTCAAAGATTTTGTCTATTTTTCATGCGTTTTGTATGTATATTGAGGATTATTTTTTTAATGGTTGCGTTTGTCTATTATGGTTTTCTGCATCTTCCTATTCGAAATCAAATTCTTTATAAGTTCAGTGAGAAAAATGTTGTGTTTATTGTACATTTAACATAGTAAATCTGCTTCAAACCTTAAAGGAACTTGTTTTTCGGGACCAAGTTTCGCAAATTTCGTCACACCTCTCAAAAATAACTGTAGCTACAGGTCTGGAAATGGAAATAGCTTGATTCAATTTTTCAGTTCATTTTACATAAAGTACGGTACGCTAAATTGTACATCTTAATTAATAGCCAACAAATGCCTGTAGGGCTTCGTTTCAGGAGGGGAACTGAAATTCAGACGAAATCTTTCACCCTGTATAACTTGGTAACCAAGCATTTTCGGACCTACGTTAATTGAAACTTTTTTTCTACTTCTGATGTGAGGAATCACGCCCTGAATTATGGGCACCTTTTCTCAGAACCCTCTGTATAAGCACAGCTAAGTGAAATGAGACTGAAATATTATAAATGGCACTCACATGTGTTCAAATATTGCAAGGAACAAGGACGTATATCTGCTGCATGGAGCGTTCTCCTCTAAATAAATAAAAAAGATTAGGGGAGTAGCGAAGGAAGCTTCAAGATTAAGAGTGTTGAATGCATGTATTCAAATAGTGCCACAAATAGTGGAGCAGCATCTTTCTGCCCATTTGAAGACATTATATTCAACACTTTACCCTTCCCGCTCCAATCAGAACAGAGTTGATTAAATCGGTAGAGCAATTTGGTTGTTGATGAGGGGACATAAAGTATAGTCCCCTAGAGTAAACATGTGGTTGGTGCACATTATTATTCCAAAAATTCTTTACTGTCTTATTTTTGCCGTGTAGTAATCAGACCTCTGCCCATATTTTCATTTTCAATGACAATTACAATAATTGTAATATTTATAATCTCAGTAATTATTACTCACGATCTTCACGGTTTCCCCAACCAAATACTTAAGTCCCGTGTTCTCCTCCATAATTATTATCAAGGAGCTCACCTTATTCCAAACAAACCGGCTTCACATAATCTGAAAAATTGAACATTTTGATCATCATGACGAAGTAGTTGCTCTTTATTTTGGATTGGAAAATCATGAATAGACCAAATATGACAAATAATATAGCATAGCACAGTGACCTTGATTCTCAGGCAGCTTTATCGTTATCAGAGGAGAAAATTTACCCCTTTAAGCTTTTCTGATCAGTTCTGAATGTTTACACTACAATTCAAAATGAGCTCAGACACTTTCACCTGTAATTGTAACTAGTAGTTCTGCGAACAGTAGACCTCGCTCATGAATACAACTTTCAAATTAATGGGAAGGGCCATTATGAAAGTACAGTATATTGTGAAGATTTAGCAATGTCATCTATTATATTTCCAATTAAAAATGCTAGTAACAATGTTTCCAGGCACGTCGGACTTATAGATGTCTTTCGAGGAAGTACCTTCACATCGTCCCCATATTTTACAATATTAACCTATATTAACTTTTTAAAAAATTAATTATAAGATATTGGTCAACTGACGGAAAAATGGAATATGCAGTAGGCAATTCAGAAGATGATTCGTCCAACAGACGTTAGTGAGACAGAAAATGATTCTAAATAAGAAGTGTTTGTTGGTGTCAATGACAGGAGGTTGCTAATTATGGTTCTGATGAAAAGTGGTTTTAATGTTATGCTATGCAGAATGTTAAATGCTCACAACTCGGTTTCCGATCTCCTACTAAAAGGGAAAACAAAAGCTAATAGTTTTCCAGAAACTATTCATCTATGAAACAGGGAAATTTCGTGTTGAATAGCGAAACACTGTGCAGTCAAGTGAGAAGTTTTCTACAATTAATAAATACAGCATATTTTAGAGCGGTACAAGTTCTATTATGAAAAATGAGAGCCAATTTTCTCAATTATATTTATTTTGGGCAAGATTTACTCTTCACATATTGTAAATACAATGATCTTTCATTTCGAAAGGAATGAAAATTGCTGTATCTTGCAAAATATGGCGCTAGATACGAAAAAGTAACTTCCTGGGAGGAAGTTGGTCGGCGGTTTTTCAAATTACAAAAAACCGGTCTTATCAAAAATCGTTACACATACGTTTCTGCGCCTTGTTTCAAAGAACTTGAATACCATTTTTTTTCCAAATCGAACAATAAATGCGACTGTAACTGTGGTACAAACAAACAAACAGACAAACAGACAAAAGCCGATCGAGTCGAAACTAAGACTTCAGCTTCGCTTCGGTCAAAAATTGATAACCTCAATTCAGCAGATGGGAGATTATTGAAGATGAATATAGACGGTTTTTAAATAACATCAAAGAGTAAGTAAACTTCTATTTGATTATACAGTTGAGACATTTTTAAGATGGTTATTCATCTAATTCTGTTAAATATTTGAGTGTTTACAAGTTTGTGTTTCTTGAATAGTTCCAAATTTCTTAAATAACTCAATTATTCGTTAAAAGTGGTAATTGAGTGGAATATTTCTAATTAATTCATCAATTTAAGCCATCTAAATCCAAAATTCATAGTTTTAATGTTTATTTTGGACCAAAATTTTATAAAAATTTTACACGTGAAATTCTAACCTTATCTTGGACTTTGTCGCACCTACAAATTTGGAAGAAAATAGCACAAGGACTACCTTATTATTTTATCTTTCAATGTTATTACATAAGTGTTTTTTGCATTGTAGATAAATAAATAAAAATAAAATCAAGGGGACCGTCTAACACTTCAATCATTTCAAAATCACCTTTCAGGGAAAATAACTCATCATGATTGTGTTCTACATCACTGAACATGCAATAACCCGCAAATACTGTATCACAATTTGAAGAAGTATCAAAAACACCTGTGTTATTCATGTTCCTTTCTGATCTCGTGACATCAGACTAGATGTTGTTTCTCTTTCTGGAACCGACATGCATGATGTATTCCGCTAATTCTGTTAAATATTTGAATGTTTGAATATTCATTCAGATAAATAGTTTGTAAGTTCCTATTCTTGTTGCTTCAATTGACAGAGAAAACTTTTCGGATGTTCTGCCTTGCTGCGATACCCAATGCCACTTACTATTTATTTATTTTTATTTTTTTATTTATTTTTTTTTTAATTATATTTTATTCAATAAATGTACAGATACATTGAATAACGTCATACATAATAAAATAACAAAACACACAAAACAGTCAATAACAAATTCATCACAATCAAATATGTAAAAATTCTTCAAATGAATATAAGGACAATCCTATCAGATATTTCTTCAGCTTGGCTCTAAAGATTGTCAACTCCTCTATGGATTTTAAATTTCGGGGCAGCATGTTCAAATATTTCTCTCCCATGAAAGCTGTTTTCATTTTGAAAAATTCTAAATTATGTCTCTGTACTATTCTTCCGGATCTAGTATTATATCTATGTGAAATACTACTTCACTTTTCTAAATCAGTGAATTTTTTAAAGTACATTATTACATCAAAAACATATTGCCCATAGACTGTCAATATGCCTAGCTGAAAAAAAATTTGTTTCACCCAGTCCCTCCTTTTTATGTTCATGATAATTCTCAGTGCTCTTTTCTGCTGAACTAATATTTTGTCCAAGTTTTTTTTCGATGTGCAGCCATATATACACAGGCCGTAAGCTATATTGGAATGAACCAATGCGTAGTAAATTGCTTTCAGAGCATTCAGCCCACACACATTGGTCATACGCCTAAGAGCAAACAGGCCTGGTGATATTTTCTTCAGCACATGATTGACATGCTTGTTCCAAGACAAATGTTCATCAATAACCAAACCTAGGAATTTTGTGCTAGTTGAATGCTCTAAAATGTTATCATCTAATATAATGTTTGGACTTGAAACAATTCTGCACTGCCTAGTTGAGAAAGGGACTACAACTGACTTATTGGGATTTAGGAGGAGATTTCAGCTGTTCAGAAATTTATTGATTGCTGTTAGACCCTGGGCTAATGATTTCTCCACATCCTGTACTGTCTTACCCGTAAAAATAATGTTGGCATCGTCCACATAAAGACAAACAGATGCCTGTCCTCGGATCACCTCAGGTAACCCCTTAATGAACTTTTTACTTTCCCTCAAGAAAGTACCAATAGACAATAATGACAAGGAAATAATTACAATATTCTTGATATAGCAATACTATAATGGAAGTCTCTATAAACAGTAAATTACAGAAAATAGTTACTTCATAGCACGTTTTTTGACTATCGTACAATAGTACAAACAAAAACTTGTAATAATAAGTAAAATTCTAGCATTACTATTAATAAATTATCATTACAATTTAAAAATATTCGAAAACTGAATGAATCATTTCAGGCACAATACTATTATACTATGGGCACGTTAAGTGTCAGTCCCGGCTGAAGTATGACAGTCGTAAGGCCCTTATGTATATTCAGGCAAGGAGGAACCTTCCCACCATCAAAAGACATACGAATTTACTTTTTATCTTTATTAAAATTTATGAATCATCGACATAAAAAAACTGTCAAATCTCTCTTAACTCACTCATCCAAGAATTGGATTGAGATGAGATTTTGATCAATTTCTCTATCACTTCATACGTCCACCAACAGTAATCGAAAATATATCAATAATTATCACTTGTTTCAGAGCTGCTTTTTATGTTGATTGCTCATTGTTCTTCGATATAAAGAAAAAACCAATCAAGGTTCTCTGTCATTTTTGAACTTTGCAAAGAGATACAGAGAAGCTGAAATTGTGAGTACATCCACTAACAAATAATTTATACAAATACAAAAACATTATTATAAGTAGGCTAACACTTATAAAAATTGCTCTACTCTAATAGAAAAATTAAGGTTTTAGTACTGATCTTGAGTTACCTAAAGAAATGTTGAAAATTCATTTCATGTGAGATTGTATGTCATGATATACTGATTCTCTGACTACTGTTCAGATATTCATGTTGAAATTCAATACATATCTTGATTTTTATTGGTTTTGATTTTCAACAAAGATTCAAGATAACTACAAAAATTAGTTTTGAGTTTTGAATTGGAATGTAAGAATAGAATGAGAATTCTTCTTGTAAAGGACTACCAACTATAATAATAATAAAATATACTTTTTATTCATGATTTGTTAATCTTGAGTACCTACTGTAATCAGTGGATCACTGGCATTAAAAAGGAATGATGACATCATCACACCATTGTTCCAATGTAGAACAGATGAAGTTATTTTTCGTTCAAGCATCTATTCAGTATCACACAGAACATTAATTTCATTGGAAAGAACATTAATTTATTGATGTTGATATCAATGAATTATCAAATAATGATTATTTCAATTGAGATTGAGCAAGATGATTAATGTTACTGGAAATCGGATAAAATAATAAAATACTGAATAATTGAAAAGCTTAGTGAGAAATGAATAATCTCTTATCATCAATTTCCAGAGAAAAATGAAGTTTCGCACCTACCTTTGTGCTGTAGGCCTACTTTCCATCACGTTTGTGAAAGGTAAATCAGATATATTATCAAAAATTCACATTCTATAATGATCATTATAATGTGTACCAAACACTCTTCTCTAACTGAATTCTAACATTGAAATCCAGAATGTATAGATAATAGGCTCTATTATCTTCCTCAACAATATTATACTCTTTGTTTCATGTATATTTTACAACTTTTGAGAATTTTAATGAAGCATAATTTTTTCATAGTGAGTTATTCTTATACGGTATCCAAACTAAAACTTTCTTAGTATGGATTCCTAATACAGTATAGCCTATATCAGTGAAAACTTATAGACTGTTTCATTCTATGCCTATATAATATAATACAACCTATAGCCTATAAATAGTTGTAGATTGCAAACACATTGCATCATGATTGTTGATTGTCAAATCAGTTGATATCAATATTCTCATTTGACAAACTAGATATCCAATCCTTATTGTAGATCTGCAGACAAATGTAGTTATTAATTGATAAACCATAAAAATATCGATTATTTTTTGACAACTTATCCTGACCAATATATTCAGACACAGTGAACTTGTATATTTTTATTCCACAAACTTTTTATCAACTGCTTGATCAGTACTTAACTCCGATTATTGATTGAATAATATCGATGTTCCTTCAAAATATTTCGCTGATTGACATATCATAGAGAAAAGATAGCATACGAAGATATCTCATGGTATAGGTCATTTATGTTCTCAATTTCAAGCCAATATCCTGTTAACTCTAGCCGACTCATGTCTATTTTTATTGCTTTGTTGGGGTGAGAGTGTAAGAGCGGCACATTATGAGAGACTACCAGCTTCACCAAAAGAGCTGCTAGGACTATCGGCTCGAGTTGACAGTGAAATTTGCGAAATAAACGCCCTATACGAAGGGATATCTCCTCATACTATTTTCCCTGTATGATAATATCCTAACCAATCAATCAAGATTCAGTTGATGTGGATATTTTCATTCGACAAACTGCTTGATCATTGGAGTCAACTGAAATTGATAATCCAATTTATGTACTTCTGACTGATTTTCTATTGTATTGATGTACCTTTTAATTTTTGATTCTTGATTGAAATTGATGTAATTCAGACTCATTTTCTATGAAATTATGTACCTTTGTTTGATTCTTGATTGAATCGATGTACTTCAAATCAATTTTCTTTTTAATTGAAGTACCTTTGTTCGATTATTGATCGAATTGATGTACTTCTGATCGATTCTTGATGGAATTGATGTTCCTTTGAACATTGATTGACAGCATTTCTCGACCCCACGACTCACAAGAATTGGAACCTAGTAAATCATGACAATTGCGGTATTCAAAACAACCATATCGAGCAGAGACAATTATTGGTCAGCTTTGTGCGAGATGCCAACATCGGAGAACATCCCTGGGTCGTCTCTGTTTACATTCAGAACCCCGGTAAGTTGGCAAAAATCCATGAAAAACAATATGTTTAAATATATGAACATAAAAATACTTCACTTCATCAGTATTGATAAAATCATTTAATTAGAATTCATGAAAAATCAAGTCAATTGGAGTTTTATTCCATTAACGGCCGTTTGCACAGTCGAAGCTCAAACTGAGTTCGATCAGTTGGTTGCTTAAACTCAAAATAAACTACCTACATTATAACGAACGAGACTTGATATGGATTCAAACCAGTTTGAAATGTAATTTAGTTTAAACTGACAGCATTAAATTAATTACAGTTTTCATTCAATACTTGTTTAATCTCAAATATGCTACAGATTTAAATCATAATCATGAGAATGTAATAATATGGAGCATCGTTATGGGTTTTTTTCAAATTTTTCAAGATTTCAGTTTGTCAAGTTTATTATTAGACAGTACAGGTTACCGTACCTGCAAGTATGGAATAATATTTTGCATATTATAATCACTTCTATCCAATGATGAAAGGATAAAATAGAAAGATACTCATGGAAGATTTATCTATTCCGTCAGCGGTTGACCATGTTATTAACCACACGATTTGCATGGGCGCAATCATCACAGATCGTCACGTGTTGTCTGCCTCCAGCTGTTTCAACAAGTTTGGATCCCAAAAGATTCCATATCTGTCGTGAGTTACAAACTATTCTTGTATCCCAATCACATTAAGTTACATCATAAAGAAACAATAGCGTAAGCATAAACTACTTATTAGCTTAATAAGTTATATTGTAATAATTAACTTTTTAGCGTAATAATAATACAGTATTATAATAATATAACCCCTGGTATTATTAATTATGTCAATCAAATCACATCAATTATTATGAGTAGGAGACCCCTTGTAAACTAATAGCATAAACTTATGCTATTGTTTCTCTATGATTACATTAAGTCGTATTTAGACACACTAAAGTCATATAAGGTGTATTAAGTCACATTCATATTCAATTCATGGATCATGCAACCTACGGAACAGAAATGTCTTCAAGTATTGCAGTAGTGGAGGAGGTGGTATTGCATTGAATAGCTATTTTTCAATAGTGTGAGAAATTTGGGGTTGACCTAAGGGTCCTTTTTAACTAATTTTCAATAAGGAACGGACTCACCGGTTTTATTTTAAGCATTCGTCCCCAGACAGCAATCCTCCGGTAGAGCATTAGGTAGTCTTCCGTCCGCCAGCCTTCTTTCACACGCGTATTCAATAAACCGTTTAATCACTTCGATTCTCCGCACACCTTTACGATTGTGAGTTCCGAGAAGTCTAGGAGAAGAGTGACTAGAACAGGCCGAGCTCCTTCTCAGTTGACGGGAGAGAGTCCCGTTACTCTGGCAGATAACGCCGTAAGTAATATTTCCCCAAAGTAATGGAGGTGGGGGTAAGCACCCTCAATTGTAAAAGAGAGAACTCTCAATGTAAGAGGACTAGATAATGAACATGGAGGTAGAGGAATAATTTGGAGAACACCTTCCCGAGAGAAAGTAAATAATAATAATTAAAAATATAACTTGACAAACATTTATAATATCACAATATTGGAATGAATCTTTATTATATTAAAGCTGCATGAACTGAAGTAATAGCAGGCTGGCATCTTATGTAATCGATATTGCTGCTCGCTACTATCAATTTGAGCTATGCCAGCCCGCTTATGAAATGTGATGTCACAATAGATAGAGAAATGGCAAAAATTTGAAATTCAAAAGTACTCTCTCAACATGTTCTCCTCGATTTAAAGTACATGCAAGTATCCCTAAACAAGGAAATGAACATCAAGGGAGGTCAAATATGATCTTAGAACTTCCTATTATGTTGTCAAAAAAAATGATGTTCTGATGGATATACAAATAAGAATAGATAGATATCCTCTATATTGAGCGAGCAATTTCTGTATCTGGTTATTTATTTATATTTATATCTGGATATTCATGTTCAACGGATCTCGAGAACGGCTCTAACGATTTTCACGGAATTTGGAGCATAGTAGGTTTATGATAGAAAAAATTCGATTGCACTGGGTTTCATACCTGGGAAAACTCGCTGAAGGACATGAAAAGGATAATTCATCCGTAGAAAAACAGATGATAATTATTTCGTCGTCTGTCGATGTGTGTGTGAAGATGTGTGTGCCTGTGTGGGAGATCAGCTGTGTAATCAATTAGCTTACCATATTTCGCGAGAAATCTAGAAATTTTAACTGACTCGATCAATATAATCTGATTTGTTGACATGAGATGGTATTTTTCAATTTTATTTATTGAAAACACACATAACAAGACAAAACAAAATTACAAAGAATTTGAAACAAATAAAACACAATAAAATGTTACAAATATAAAAAACAATGGGCTTTGTCGTTGGGTGTGTTGGAGAAGAGAAAAAAAGAGAGGAAGATACCTAGCCAACTATGGTTTCCCATGTAATAGGCTGGCAGCTATACAATCATCAGTATTCCTAATGAACAGGAAGCTCCAATTTTGAGCAGCAAGATTGTGAGGATGAAGTTCTGCGATTGGCCATCAGCTGTTGACCAATGACGGCTGAGCTCCACTGTCATTGGTCGAGGCTAGACACGCTCAAGTATTCCAAATATGGTCATCAAAACCGTTGAAGCTTTCTTTGCTTGAATCTTTTTTCGCTCCATTATGTTTCCACCCATAACATAGAAGCATGAAATTGCAAAGTTTGATTGAATTATCTCGAAGTTTCGATAAGAAAACGACGATATATCGAAAACAACCTATGATCCAGACTTGTATGATTTTCTTGTTGTGTTCTAGGGTAAGAGTGAGGGTTGGAGAATTGGACAAGGGTACCAATCCGGATTGTTCCAGCGACAACCATTGTGCTCCAAAGTATAATGAGTACGAAATAGCCAAAGTGACATACCACTCTGGCAACGGGTATGCCGAGGATGGCATGAATATAGCGCTGCTCACAACTGACCGTCAAATGGAGTTCAACAGTGAGTTGAACAAAACTCGTACAAGAATCGAACAAAAATTGAAAAAAATCTGACGATGATATCATGATAATCATGCTTCTCATGTTTACACTTTCTTGATTGAAGACTACTTCTATCCTGATTTCAAATTATGATCATACAATATCTTCCTATGTCGATTTATTCTTAATCTAACAAAAATAGAAAAATCTGACGATGATATTATGATAATCATGCTTCTCATGTTTACACATTGTTGACTGAAGACTACTTCTATCATAAGAAGCCCTGATTTTAAATTATGATCATACAATATTTCTTCTTTAGTTTACAAATTGCTGACTTCAGGCAACTTTCATCGAATGAAGCCCTGATCTCTGATGAAGATCATGCCATTGCTTCTTATGAGAGAGTATGCACTCTATACACATTGGTTACATGGTGACTGTAGACTACTTCTGTCAAAGTTAGCCCTGATTTTGAAAAATATAATACAATTGCTTTTCATGAGACTTCTCACATTCTTGACTACATACTTCTTCTATAGCTCTATTTTTCTAATTTATATCATACCATTGCTTCTTATGAGAGCGTTTACAAATTGTTGACTGCAGAATACTTCTTTCAAATGAAGAACTACTTTCTAATAAAAATAGAACCAATTCTTCTCATGAGAGATATCACACAGATTGGTGACTGCAGAATCCTTCTATCAAAAGCCCTACTTTTTTTAATGAAGATACTATTGCTTCTTATGAGAGAGTTCACACATTTCAGCCTGCAGATTACTTTCATCAAATGTGGCCCTGCTTTTTAATGAAGACCATAATCATTGTTCTTCATGAGCATGTATTATTCTGGTGACTGCAAACCACTTCTATCAAATGAAGCTCTACTTTCTAATGACGATCATACCACTATTCTGTAAGAGAGAGAGAGAGCTTGATCATTGGTGACTGCATATTATTACCATAGAGAAACAATAGCATAAGTAGATATCCCATGGTATTGGGCGTTTATGTCACAAGTTTTACTATTATCTCAAGCAGATTACTGTTAATTATTGTCGAATTTTACTATTTTGTTGGGGTGAGAGTGTATGAACGGCATAATATGAGAGACTACCAGTGTCACACAGCTTCAAGGGAAAGAATTACATGAACTATGTGCTTGAGATAACAGTAAGAGTTGACATGAACGCCCTACCATGGGATATCCACTTATGCTATTGTTTCTCTATGATATTACTTTCATCAAAATGAAGCCCTGATTCCTGATTAAGATCATACCATTGTTCTAAAAGGGAGATTCCACATATTGGTGACTGAAGATAACACTCATGAAATGAAGCCCTGCTTTCTAATGAAGATGATAACATTTTTATGAGAGATTACACACATTTGTTACTGTAGACTACTTTTATCAAATGGAGGCCTGATTCCTAATTTCTAATGAATATCATATAATTGCTCCCTATGAAAGAGTTGGTGACTGCAGACTAGAATGTTGAGGCAACTAACGAAAACTCCAATATCCAATTTCGCCTTGTTTATCAACAAATTAGGGTTTGTGAACACAGAGAGCGGTCAGCCATTCCGATTTCTGCACTCCTCGTTCTTTCAATAGAAAACTACAAACGTTCTAGTATGATTTTTTAATTGAAGAAAAATTGAGAAAAACAAGGTAGGCTACTGTCAGACAGAGGGCAAAGGTGTCAGGCAGAGGATAAGTGTCACTTACTTAGCCTGATATCCAATCAACTTCATTTTCGATTAATTATGTTCTCAAGAACGCAGAACTCGGAACGCCTAATCGCTCTCTGTGTGCTCACACCCTAACTGTTCAACTCAACAGAGGAATATGACCATTATCGAATTTTCTCTTACTCAAGCGCTCTCACTTTTGTAGTCTGCCAATGGGTAAACTTTCTGCTGAGAACCAATGGTAATATTTTTCTGTAAGGCTAGAGAAACTCCCAGTTACAATTATTGCAATTATATTACAATTATATAGAGTCATGTGAGAGGCCCTGAAATTGATCAGAGGTGCAATCTGAAAGCTCTGATATCAGATTTTGTTGATAGAGTTTTTTCAATATGATTATTTATTTCTTTCACATAATTACTGTCCTGTACATCATTCATTGGATGAATCTTATAAATAGAAAAAGATGAATTTATGATTACTTTTCAAGTTTCTCCACTTGATTTTCCTTCTCAATTATTATAGATTATGTGGCGCCGATTTGTTTGGAGCACGGTGATCTGATGGAAGCCGACTATGGAGGACAACTCGGCATCAAACTGAGTGGTTGGGGCAAGAATACTGATTGTAAGTTATAGAGAAACAAAAACTATATCTTCCCTTATCTTTGGTAATACCAAATCAGAATCTTCTTAACATCATTTTCAAGAGAGTAACACGAAATTGAATTATTGCAAAGCTGTCAGTTGTCGTCTGTGAACTTTTAATCGTGAACATGTTGAATAATTATTTTAATTTTTCCTATGTATTCGTTAACCTCAGTGATAATCGAGATGATGATCATTCATGAAGAAACTCGTGAAGTATGAGAATTATTCTCCAGAATAGGCTTCCAAAACTTATAATATTATGTATGAATGTGAGTTGGAAATTTGTTGAGTGGAATGAATTTACATTATCTCTGAAGCTGAATATAATCTGTCTATAATATTTTCTAATATATTTTGATACCTTAGGATGAATAGTTGTGATGAATCTCCACCTCACATGTGTGGTATAAGCATAAGCTGGCCACTAACCAACGTTCCAAATGTCTAATAAGTCTTTACAGTCGTAAACCTGTGGCTTTATTACCAGGCTCGAATCTCAGGTAGAGAAATTCGGGAATTTGGGTGATTCAGGTTTTTAAACCTGTGACTGTAGCCGAGAGACTGCAGTCTACAAAGTGTCTCACTGAAGGTGTAACATGGAATTTGCAACAAAAAATGACCAATAAAATTATGTCATATCGACCTCAGTCTTCGAGATATATCGATTTTTCGATATTTATTAAAAACGTCAAAAACTAGAAAACTGTCAGTGAAAATCTAATTCCCAGGGAATGGTTGGGAACAAAAATAAATTCCCAATGAGATTAATGTAATTGGATTCTTTGTTTGAGGTTTCTGAGCTTCTTATGAGCGTTCAAACTGATTAAAATTTATTTTTGAACTCGACGAATTAATCTTTTTCAACTTCATAAAAAGTCCAAAAACGTCAAACAAAGAACAAATTGAATGAATATTATTGGACATTTCTTCCTCTTCTCACCCTTATCCAAAGGCTAGTTTCACACTCATTCGGTTCATTTCGTTTTCTGCAAATTCCGATAAGTGTGAAACGGTAATTTGGTTAGAATTCGGTACCGAATAGAAACGCATAGAACCGAACGCCCACTCGACTCTAAGAAATTCCATCAGGATTCAATTCGTTGCTAGCGAGAAGATACTTTCACACACTTTCGGTTCGGTTCGGTTCGTTTCGTTTTCAGTTCGTTCTTGGCAAATTCCGATGTGTGAAACGATGATTCAGTTTGAATTCGGTACCGAATAGCAACCGCATAGCACCGATTCGTTGCTAGGGGAACAGGGAGAAACAAAGTCTTTTACACACGCTTGCCTTTTTTGTTTTTCTTTTAACCTGATATCTTGATTATCTGTTTCAAAATTTTCCAAGTAAACATCATATGGTCAATTCATTTCTGTTAGATCACAGGAACATTTTTTTCTCAATGAGTAGTTTGCTAAAAAATATGAAAGATATAAATTAAAACTCAGGGGAGAATTTTTATTTTATTTTATTTTTTTCCAAGAATATTACATGATTTCATCAATGAAGAGAAGAGATGAAGTTTATATACCATGTGTCAAAACAAGGAACAAATTTTCAATTCAAAAAGTAATCTCTTTGAACATCCGAAATCAACATAATCAAAAAGAAACTATTCAAATAATTCACAATTTTTAATTAACTTTAAAATTTTGTTGTTCAAGAAATAACAACTCACATTTTAACACCAGCTGTTATATTTAAATATACCAGCATGAACTGTGAAAATCCAAACACAGCTGTGTTTGAGAAGAAAATACCTAATTAGAACCGTACGAATCAAAACCTGACATGTATGAAAGCCTCATTCGCTTTCGGTAATGAACCGAACCGAACCGAAAACGAACCAAACCGAATGAAACCGAATGCGTGTGAAGCTAGCCTTCGATTGATATATTTCTAGTTACCGACGTTTTTCCAAAAATATTGAAAAAATGATGTATCTCGAAACTGCAGTCGATAGAAGAAAGTTTTACTGAACATTTTTTGTTGCAAATCTCATGTAGATTCTATGGTTCGCTGGTGTTACACCTTTCGTGGAACACCATGCATACTGCAGTTTTTCGTCCACAGACCTGCGTTGTTGCCGAAGGTCTTCGACCCCACTGAAACTTATTAGACATGTCAAACGTTACGTTAGTGACCAGCCTAAGGAAGACAATAAATTCGTGTTCATGATACTAGGCTATATTGAAATAAGAAACTCATATTATGAATAATTCTCAATGCCACAGCCGGTGTTGAGGAGAAAAAGCTGAAGCAGGCTCGAGTCCTGGTGTTAACCGAGGAGGAGAACACGCAGGTCTACGACCAACTGCCCCGCTCGTTCGGACGACAGGCGAACCGCGAGTCCAGTTTCTGTGTGGGACAGACAGGCGGCGAGTCACGACACGACACCGACATCGGAGGGCCTTTCATGATTGAGAGGGCTGTGGGTTCGGACCTTGCTCGGATGTATCTGGTGGGCATTCTCTCTTTTTCGACCGACTCTGTATACCTGCCTCAACATGGTGTTCCCGATGTCTACATCAAGGTCAAGTATTTCCTGCAGTGGATCCTCGACCAGATCGATCCTGATTTGTTGCCCACTGATCTTCCTCACACCTCTTGAATAACCTGAAATATCACTGTTGAATATTGCTGTTGAATATTACGGTTGAATATCACTGTTGAATATACTGTCAAATATTACTGTTTAATATCACTGTTCAATATCACTGTTCAATATCACTGTTGAATATGACTATTGAATATCACTGTTGGGGCCGTTTGCACAGTCAAAGCTGAAACTCGATTCAATCAGCTGATGGCTTGAATCAAAATGAAACACATTATAACAAATTAGACTTGATACGGATTTAATCCAGTTTAAAATGAAATTTAGTTTAAACTGTCACTGTGTAAACGGCCCTAAGTATCATAATAACGTAAACTATTACAGTTTTTAAATATCACTGATAGTATCATAATAACGTGAAATATTACTGTTGAATATTACTGTTGGATATTACTGTTGAATATCACTATAGAATATTGCTGTTGAATATTACTGTTGAATATCACTGTTTGAAAGTTTGTAAAGTATTACTGTATTAAACTTTTTCAGGTATCACTGTTTTAAAAGTTTGTGAGAAGAGCAATTTTGGTCTGAGCTTGCTGCTCTCTCACCGTAATAACTACAATTATAATGTCCCGGTTGCACAAAGGCCGGTTGAATTTTTGAAAAGGCTTGGAGAAGGCTTTTTTGGACGGTCGGCTCCTCTGATTGGTTCTCTTGGAATTTGATCACGATTAAAATTCAACCGGCTCTTGTGCAACCGTCACAAGAAGAGCAGTTTTGGGCTAAGCCTGCAGTAATATTTATAAAAGCCAATGAAGCTTAATATTTTATAAAGAAGCTATAATATAGCATTAGCTATGGCCTTAAGCTGTAATATTTATAAAGCCAGTGATATTTTCAAGCAAACAGTAATATTTATAAAATTTGAAAGAAGAGCAGTTTTGGGCTAAGCCTGGTGCTCTCTCTCGGTGATAACTACATCATGATTTGTGGTTGCATAAATAATGAATGGAGAAACTCACCCCAATAAAAAGTAATTCTGTTCTATCACAATTATTTAATAGAATGTGATTGAAATCAACGTATGGACGTCATTATTTTGGTGATAAAGTTTAATTGTGGATTGATAATATTATTGCTTTTAGTTCATTGCTATTGAATAGTAAAATGTGATACATTTTTCTGTAATGTTTTGATTTTGTATTCTGCTGCTTTTCAATGTAGCCTATAATTATTTGATGTATACCGATGTGAACAATAAAACTTAATTTGATTTGATTTAAATACGTTTAGCCTGTTATGCTTTCTCATATAAGTAATATTATACTTACTCCATACTTATTATGTTTTGTGATTGTATAAATGAATAGATAAATTGAATAAAAACACAAATATGTTGTCAAATTCTACACTGTTTTATTCAGTACACGACCAAGATACGCCCAAAATAAGCGTTTTCTCAGCTTTTCTGCGTTTCCTCACCTTTTTCAATAATTGATGGAAATTTATTAAAAAAATCCAGTACACAGGTTTAGCTGAGGTGGAAGAATTTTGTTCGCCAAAGATACGCCAATATAGTAACAGGTGTTTTTCGAGATCAAATTGACGTAATACGTTCAAATTCAGTACAGAGGTTCCGCTGAGGTCTACATGCAGGCGAGTGAAGCGAGCCCGCTGATCTCATTTTTGGACAATCCAGTCGGGGGTCCAGAATTCGGTACAGAGGTTCCGCTGAGGTCTACATGCAGGCGAGCGAAGAGAGCCCGCTGATCTCATTTTTGGATGATCCAGTCGGGGGTCCAGGGGGCGGAGCCCCCTGGCTAGACGGATATGGGAGCGGAGCGAGCCTGACGGCTAGTATCTTACAAATGTGCCGCCAGATTTGAAACTAAAAATGGCCACTCGATAATGATCATTGGTGTACTGACCTCTAGAGCAATATAGAATAATAATTATCCTATATTTTTCGCGATTATTTGGATTTGAGAATCTCAATCAATTTCTCGATTCGCTCATACTCATATTACAATTATTGGAACTCCAAGATAAATTATAATTTCAAATGTTTCGGAACTGTGTTCTATGTTGATTGCTCATTATTTTGTTGAAGTCATGGGGAAAATTCAATTCTATTTCCCAGTGATTTACAGCGTTGACAAGAGCTGCATTTAATTTAGTGAAAGTACGGATAACAATGTTTATTCTGAAGTGCTTCGTTCTTTTGAATACATTTTGAGGAAATCTTATACTCTCTTGAGGAATGATATAGTAACAGATATTGTATGGAGAAAATAGATTGTTTGTGATATACATACGAAATTAGATTACTCAGAATGGGCCATTCCCCATGTCATTGTTATTCACAGTTATTATTCTGGAATTAGTTGATCAAAGATTTACAATTTATCAGAATACTTTCTATAAGTGTGTGGAATGTTACAGTTGATCATATATCAATATCGAACAATTAATATGAATATATCCTTCTAGTCGTGACCCTGGGTCCCAGGGACCCAGGAATTTTTTGTTTTAGTTATAATTTTGCTATCGTTCGTTTTACTGTCTATTGTGACCCATGTAAATTCATGTCAGTAGACACTTAAACTTGATGAGGAGTGTTAGTGCTCTGTGACTCGTTGTTTTCGTGAAATGAGTCTTCTGTGTCCCAGGGACCCAAGGGTCACGACTAACGTAGCTTTTTTCATTTTGCTCAAATGTACATTTTTATTCAATAGTGATTCGATTCAAGCAGTAAATATGTACATTTTGAACAGAGACTTCAAAGAATGTGCAAATTGACTTTTAGATCTCTATTTCAATGGTATTAGTGATGCTTAAAATAAATTCATAGTTCAAGATGAGAATACTGACCCTAAGTAGGATGATAGTGAAGCCAATGAGATTCATGTGACCCCAGGGATACTAAACCTCCCCTAAAAGTGAACTTTATATATTTTCCATGTTTCTAGTAGTGGTTCATGTAGGTTTTGGGATTTATAATAGTATTCATCACTGTAATTTCATAAGTTTTGCAAAGATTGTGCAACATGAACTTGAGGGTATGGTAAAAACTACCCTAAGAGCGACCTTCCTATTTTTTTCCCAGCTCTTTAGTAGTATTGCATGTAAGATCCATCATAGTAATCGTCACTATAATTTTTTGTTCACTTCATATAAAATAATAACCAAACGTTACTTTTCACTACCCTAAAAATGCAAGTTTTTTACCCTTGGACATATTAGAATCATAGAATGCCATTATATCTTAAAATATTATATTGCAATATGCAATATGAAAGAAATGAGTCACTGGAACCCAGGGTCACGACTAACGTTAGAAAAAAAATCTGGTGTGGTACACTCGCACAACTTTCCTTGCTCATTGAACTATAAGCCTCATTCTTAAACGAGAATGATTTAGGGGAATAACAAAATGACGATTGGCGGCAACATATTTGAAACTACGATCAGACTTCTGTATATGTGTATAGTTGTTTTCAGAGTACTTTTTCCTTTGTGTAAATTGTGAAATTCGATATTTTTCAAAAGTCGTCAAAACAGCTGTTCTACAGATGAAATATCTCGACTATAATTATGTTCTTCTTATGAACTGCTCTACCTACCTACCTCATGAACGAGTTGGAGGCAACAAAGTCCATTTCTCAAGGATGGGGTGGACCCCCCATTAGTTTCTCAGAAAGGAGACTCATTCCAGTTGATAGAGCCGATAAATAACTATACAGGGTATGAATTTGAAAAAAATCGGTCAAGTCATTTTTGAGAAAATCGTGAAACACATGTTTTTTTAGTGATTATCCGCCATTTTTCTCAATAATATTACAGAGCTCCTGAAATTTTCCCAGAAATGAGACTTATGTCAGTTGATAGGGCTAATAAATAGCTATCCATGGTATAAATTTGAAGTAAATCGTTAAAGCCGTTTCCGAGAAAACCGTAAAAAACATGGTTTTTTAGTGATTATCTGCCATTTTTCTCAATAATATTACGGAGCTCCTGAAATTTTCCCAGAAATATGACTCATGTCAATTGATAGGGCTTATGAATAGCTATCCATGGTATAAATTTTAAGAAAATCGTTCGAGCCGTTTTCGAGAAAACCGTGAAAAACATGGTTTTTTAGTGATTATCCGCCATTTTTCTCAATAATATTACGGAGCTCCTGAAATTTTCCCAGAAATGAGACTCATGTCAGTTGATAGGGCTAATAAATAGCTATCCATGGTATGAATTTGAAGTAAATCGTTAAAGCCGTTTCCGAGAAAACCGTAAAAACATGGTTTTTTAGTGATTATCCGCTATTTTTTCCGCCATCTTGAATTGAATTTTATTGAATTTATTGAACTTATTGTCGGGTCCTCATGGTATAAGGACCTTAAGTTTAAAATTTCAAGTCAATCGGTCAATTAGGAATGGAGTTATCGTGTTCACAGACATACACACACACACATACACACACACACACACACACATACACACACACACATACACACACACAGACCAATACCCAAAAATCATGTTTTTGGACTCAGGGGACCTTGAAACGTATAGAAAACTTGAAATTGGGGTACCTTAATTTTTTTTTGGAAAGCAATACTTTCCTTACCTATGGTAATAGGACAAGGAAAGTAAAAATAGGGTCACGACTAGAAGGTTAACAATACTAGCAAATTGAGAGCTCCCAAATTTTGATAATTAGTATTGGATTAGTATTAAATTTGAATGATCTATTGACCGTTTTTACACTCAGCGTACAGATTGTCGGCCGACACTAAAAATATTGTCATTTGATTGACTAGCTCTCGCCAATAGCAGATCTTCAGCCAATCAGAGAACAATAATTTTGAGTGTCAGCCGACAATTGGTAGGTATGAGTGAAAACGGTCCTTATGGAATTATTCTCATAGTAGTTTTTGAACAGAAAATTCTTTCTGAATTGGGAAAAGCTATGAATTAGCATATGATCAAATGTTCCTCCTACCAATTCAATCAACATGCGAAAGTGATGTATAATATATCCTTGTTTTATATAATATTGTTATGTTCACATATTCCAGAAGAACTTTTCTGTATGAAGATACTTGTGAGTGGGGAGGAATTCCATTTTATAATAAACATTTTCATGAGAAATGAAGGTTATCATTGAACTTTAGGCTGTTCTTTTCATCCATTTGGTAGGATGTGGTGAGTAGAGATACTGTAATTGGAATCCAAGTGATCATTTGCATTTTATAATACAATAATTAGTATTAGAGGTCCACGAAAATCTGTAAATCTTTTTCTCAGTTTGTAGTATTGCACTTACTGAATTGATGAGAGAAAATCAAACAGAAGACGTTTTGGGCGATTGTCTGTTTTCCTTGCTGATAATTTTCATCTCCAAGTTCTCAATAATTAAATAATTTGATCAATCATTTATCTTCAAACAATTCATTCATCTCATACATATTCAATTTTCATGTTCGCAGTTCACCAGATATTGATAATGGTTTACCAAACGGAACAAATCTCTCACTCGAAATCTTTCATAAATGAGTGATTGAATAGAAACGACTTGATATTGTCAAGACAACTCATTCTTTGAATCCTTATGAGATACTAGATCTGGCTACTACACCCTCATCAATCTCTTGTAAACTGGAAGTTTGAACATTGCATAGCAGAATATTTAGCCCTACTTAAAGCCATACGTTTCTGTCGCCAATAACGTCGAGCTCTGTCATTGGCCGAGCATTCTTATTAATTGACGTGTCTAGTCTCGGATAGTAACAGAGCTCAACGTTTCTTGGTCAACAGCTATTGGCCGATCGTAGGGCTTTACAAACACTGTAACTCTGCTGCTAAATGCTTGAACTTTCAGTTTATTAGAGATTGATAAAAGTGTGACAGCTGAGACTAGTATCTAAAATATTGCTCCAATGGATAGTGGAGAATGTGATAATGTGTTAGCTACTGAATAAAAATGGTAATAGTTATTTGTACAACTAGTGCGCAAAGTGACAGTTTGCTGCATCGAAAGAAACGTTTACGCCCGAGCCGTAGGCGAGGGCGGAATGGTTTCTTGAGTGCAGCAAACGAACTTTGCGCACGTATTTCACATTAAATTTTTCCTACAGTTACCATTGAACATGAAAAGTGGGTAATTATGGGTAAAATTGCCTGAATAATGTAGTAGTGTTTGAATGGCGGGGGGCAGCTGTGTGGTGTGTGCTGTGGTGGCACTGTGCTGTCGTTGTCCTTGGTTATAATATCTACTTAATAATTAGCGCGTTGTGCTTCGTTGCACCTCTGCTCACTATAGCAGCCCACTCACTGTTACCAACTTAATTTTGATTTTGCTGCACTGGTGCTCCATATAACCTACTAACTATTTTGCGTTGTCATGCTGCAAATCTGGAGTACGCAAAGTACTCACTTTGCGCACTAGTGCGGAAAAGTGATTCTTTGCAGCCTGCAATCAGTGCACAAATGGTCACTTTTCAGGGTATCTGTAGGAAAAGATTATTACTATACTGAATAGAAAGACTGAATGATCAAGCTGAACGTCTACAATTTAATCAGATACTCGCTAGCAAACTAATTGCATCGAAATAGCATTCATTAAGAAGAGAACAAGAGGGTTTTGTAACTTATAGCATGCAAAATAAAGGATATGAATGTTTGAAAAGTAAATATAATCGTTTATTGATATATGTGAGCATATAAAAAACACAAAAACATAATAAAAAATAAAAAGGAAGTAAGTTCTCATTTTCCTACGCGCATTGATACATTCTGTACACTCGAGCCGAGTCGACTGTTCACCAATCAAAGCACAGTATTTGCTCGGCGCTGAAAAAATATTTAATTCAAAATCTCCACGTGTTCTTTATTGAAATTATAAAGATATGTAATTGTTGTGGAATGCATGAAACAATATCATTAGAATGGAATAAAACTTAAGTATAGAAATATTTAGTTTTAATATAGTAATATACTCTCGTACTATGGACTGTTTGATAGTATCAAATTGCGTCATCGCAGATTATTTGAAATTCACCAATAGGAAAAGATAATTAAATTTTATGCAAATCCAGAGTCGGAAGTATCGTAGAAAGAGAATAGAGGAAGACCAACTGCCCATTTGCTTGCCAGAGACCGACCAAGACGCCTATCAATACGAGAGCAATAGACTGATTCCCTTATAAAAATTAAATTTTATTTGTTGCCGAAGTTTAAGTATCAAGAACTTTTAATAAGTAGTAAACCTAACTCGGTGAAGTCGCTCTATGACATGAGTTATTAATTTAAAATATCTCCATTGGAGAGGACGACAGCAGCCTACCAGAAAAGCATAGGACACACGAGGCGAAACCATGCTACACCTTAAAAACTTGTGAAAAATCTTCGCACGTAAGTTATTGGAATATAATTTATTGAGAGGATCCTCAGTGCTATGAATTAATAGAAATTTCATAAAGCTAGCTCGTCGAAGGTTTTACTTAAAAATCAAGCTTGATTTAAACATTATTGCGCAAGTAGTATTAATAAGGGAAAGGTCCTAATTGAAATACAGATGAGAACTAAATGTTAAATTATATATCATTATTTGAAATTATTAAATATGCTCAGTTAATGTATTTAAATATCAGTATTATTAGCATAATAAGAACTATACAAGCTCAAAGTTCACAAGATAAATTATTCATCCAAATTCCACTGACAGCCGAACGTATACCCTGAGATTTTATATTTAAAGTATCTAATATTATTGGAATATTGAATTATAAAATTCTAATTTGATAAGCAGAAGCGATTTGAATAATTGAGCTATAGGAATCTGTAAAATGTATGCTGATATAAAAATCACGAAATTTATTAATTGATGCTATTAAGCAGAACAAGAGTTTTAATTGATCGATCTGTGATATTCTTCTTGTGTATTTTCTCATATTGTGTTTACATTTATTGTTTCATATATTATTTTTTGCTCGTTGATTTTATTGTAATTTTATATTTATTGATTGAATGGTGTTCTTTTCATTTTTAATCCTGTCTTCATGCATGACCAATCTTGTACTAGTATTTTTTATTATCATTACTGGCAAATTAATAGAATTATCAACCAACTGTATTCTTCTTCGAATAAGTTCGATAATCAGCGATATACAGTATCGATCACTAAATAAAACGAAAATAATACACAGAAATAAAACGTTCTCAAGATTTTTTCAAATGGTTCAACATATTCATTGAAATCAAATTAACTGAAATACAGGGTCATAGCATTAAGTCAAAGCAGTATCACAACCTCTTTAACATCTATAATTGCGGAGCCTGTCAATCCAGCAGTGAAGATTGCCGATTGAAAAAGCAGCAGCAGTTTGCAGTAATTGATAGCAGAATTTGGTATAAGCTCTTCGAAGAGCTGGTAAGGACCATATTGTATTTATTTATTTCAGCAGGTGTAAAGATATCAAAAATATTCAAATATCTCATGCTCTACCGACAGACTGCCAGCTGGGCATATGTAACCCCAAAAGGACGTTACAATTTCTATATGTTTATATCTGGTTATCTTCATATCTGGTTGTTTATGTTCAACGGATTTCGAAAACGGCTCTACCGATTTTCACGAAATTTGGAACATAGTAGATTTATGATATAAAAATTCGATTGCACTAGGTCTCATCCCTGGGATAAAAATCGCTGAAGGACATGAAAAGGATAACAATTATTCATCCTTGGAAAAACAGATGATAATTTCGTCGTCTGTCGAAATAGAAGATGCGTGTTTGTGAGAGAGACAGAATTATTTCCAGCTATGTAATCAATCAGCGAGAAATTTTAATCGACTTCATCAAAATAATCTGATTTGTTGACATAACATGATAATCATTCTAAACTAGAGTGGGCCTATATCATAATGTTCAAAGTTATTCATTATTTGACAATTTTAAGTGATGAGTGAATGTTATTTTGTTATCCAATTTGGTTTGTAAATAATCTAAATTAGTACTTTTTTGTTTTGAAATGTTTGGAATGAAAATTGAACCTGAATTCAAGTATATGGAACATAACATACTCTCTGGACTATTTATAGTGTATAAATCAAAGTTCCGGGGAAAAACAGTTTTGGGCTGTGCCTGTTAGTTCTTCCCCAATCATTTTGAAGAATTGTGTTCTGTTTATCAATAGTTTATAGATAAATAACGAGCGAAGCTCGGTGCCCAGATATTAAATATTAAGAGGCTAGCTGGGAATCGTTTTTGAGTACTGGAGTACAGGCTTGAGTACTGGAGTATGAACGTGCATTATCAACTAGTTTAAGGTAATGAAAAATTAATTTATACTAGGTTAGGCATAGTCTGAAGATCAAATCCATCGATCGATCCAAATGAAATCTAATGATCTATCCATCATTTTTTTTTTCAATAAAGGCAGCAAATCAATCAGTCAATCAATCAATCATCATCAATCAAAGACTGATGATATGTAATTAGATATCATAGGCTATTTCCATGTGTCAAACAAGCTCCAGGTGTTATCCAATCTTGTCATTTGGCAATAAGATATGGTTGGATATATTAAACACTGGAAAAACTGTGAAACAAAAATTAGACTCGATCTATATTCTAACTATACTCGATCCCATAAATAAACAGTGCTACTGTGAATAATAATTAGTTATTTTGCTCAGAGTGCTAGTATAGGTACTGAACAACCTGTGAACCTTCAAATATCCAGAAAATATTATTCAAATTAGTGGAGAAAATTTAAAACTCACGCTCTCGCTGGAATTTCATCAGTACCATATCTGTAGAAACAACTGGAAGCTGTTAGAATGTGTCGATCAGTGATGATCGAGCCCATGCATTTAATATGTCCAAAGTCACAATTTAATTCTGAGAAGATAAATACATTTATAAATAAATTATTTATCTATTCAATCCACTCACTCATCATCCAGCTTCAAAAACAGGTGTGCAATTAAATAACAATTATTATCGAAGAATTGAACAAATTGACAATAATTGGAGGATGTTGAAACCGGATGCACACATGTCATACAATCAATTTGAGTAATAATTTCCTGCTGAGTATATTCGAAAGCCATCTATTGATTCACAATCCATCCGTCTAACCCCTATTTGATCAAAAAAATACAACTAAGGTCACAATCCCAAAAAATAGGATAGACCTAATCTCAACAGTCGTTTGTGATTCCTGAAGGATTTGAAAAATTGAATAAGATATCAATAATTCTCATAGACTGTTCAATTTACCTGGGTCCTTGATATGGATGAGAACTACCCATGGAAATTGGCCATCTGCGTATCGGACATTAGAGGTGGATAATTGTCTGTGAGCCACCGGATAACCACAGTCATTTTGATTCAGCAAATACCAATTCTTGTGAGATGTAGGGTCAGGATATCCTGTTGATCAACAATCAATTTTTAGAAAGTATCAAGTTTATGTGTTGCACAGTAGTGAAGGTTATCTTGTGGTGGATGTGATAGAATAAGCCAATCTCAAGTTGTAAGTTATATTCTACAACTCTCTAATGTTTTTGCCAGGATCACTATACTTATGTATACCACTACATCTAGTGGTAGATATTGCATGCAGACGACTCGACATTATGAATACCACTTTTTTGATTGAGGAGGCTAGATAGTTTCAGACCATACATTGAATCTGAGCCAACACATTCGCTTCAAAATCTGCCGGCTACTCATATATAATTATACATTCAGACTATGTCAAACGTGACAATGAATATTTACTTTTCTATTACTTTTACTTTTCTGTAAGTTGTGTAATTCTGAATGATGGAATGAATAAATGATTGAATAAGTAAATGAATATTCAATAAATGTTCATTTGAGTTCAGCTCTCACAATTTTTAAAGATATCATCTACAATACAATATCATTTAGTCTTTCTATTCAGTATAGTAATAATCTTTTCTATTTTGAATCAGTAGCTAACACATTATCACATTCTCCACTATCCATTGGAACAATTTTAGATACTAGTTTCAGCTGTCACACTTTTATCAATCTCCAATAAACTGAAAGTTCAAGCATTTAGCAGCAGAGTTACAGTGTTTGTGAAGCCCTACGATCGGCCAATAGCTGTTGACTCAAAAAACGTTGAGCTCTGTTACTATCCGAGACTAGATACGTCAAATGGGAATGCTCGGCCAATGACAGAGCTCGACGTTACATTTCTAAATCTTCCCTTCAGTCTGATTATAAACATTCTTTCCGATATTGGCTCAAAATTTAGTAATTTTTTTCTCATTTCAGCCGTAATGAAGAAGCCTGTACCCCCGTATCCAGTCCTATCTACTGTACCACTATACAGCAAAGAGAAGTCTTTTTTATCGATCTGTCCTCTACCTTGCCACCTTATTTCCTGCAAAGCAACTATATCCAAATTGAATTTTGAAATTCCCAATGTTATCTCTTTCATCTTACCAGGCGCCAACATTGTTCTAACATTCAACGTTGCCACTTTCCAATCCATATCTCTCCTGATCTTAGATCGCTTATTCCGTAAATCATTATTCAAAGTTGGGTCTGTATTCCTGTTATTAATCCGAAAATCCTGTCCTATCCGAGGCTTTGTTGTGGGTTTCGCAACGAGTGTGAGTTTTTCCGGGGAAGGGTTGTTGGCCCTACGCCCAACCCCCAACCTGGAGGACCAGGGTCCTTTTTTTAGAGTTGCCATCTCCTAGGTACTTGCTTCCACTACAGCTTTCAGAGCGTAACCTACCCTGGATTTAATTTGGGTTAACTCCCTAGGTTCTTCCGCCCTCTCTGCCGTTGGGATTTCTCCTCATCCGCCTTCAAGGCCGTTGACCGGCTTGCTAGTTTTGGTCCACCCCGGCTATTTAATTTCACCGGTACCTCCCATATCTGGGAGGCATTCCCCTATCCGCCACCTGGGGAGGCGCCCGATGGAGGACTAGCAACCTCTCACGGGCCTGTTGAGAACTTGGAGATGAAAATTATCAGCAAGGAAAACAGACAATCGCCCAAAACGTCTTCTGTTTGATTTTCTCTCATCAATTCAGTAAGTGCAATACTACAAACTGAGAAAAAGATTTACAGATTTTCGAGGACCTCTAATACTAATTATTGTATTATAAAATGCAAATGATCACTTGGATTTCAATTACAGTATCTCTACTCACCACATCCTACCAAATGGATGAAAAGAACAGCCTAAAGTTCAATGATAACCTTCATTTCTCATGAAAATGTTTATTATAAAATGGAATTCCTCCCCACTCACAAGTATCTTCATACAGAAAAGTTCTTCTGGAATATGTGAACATAACAATATTATATAAAACAAGGATATATTATACATCACTTTCGCATGTTGATTGAATTGGTAGGAGGAACATTTGATCATATGCTAATTCATAGCTTTTCCCAATTCAGAAAGAATTTTCTGTTCAAAAACTACTATGAGAATAATTTCATAAGGACCGTTTTCACTCATACCTACCAATTGTCGGCTGACACTCAAAATTGTTCTCTGATTGGCTGAAGATCTGCTATTGGCGAGAGCTAGTCAATCAAATGACAATATTTTTAGTGTCGGCCGACAATCTGTACGCTGAGTGTAAAAACGGTCAATAGATTATTCAAATTTAATACTAATCCAATACTAATTATCAAAATTTGGGAGCTCTCAATATGCTAGTATTGTTAACCTTCTAGTCGTGACCCTATTTTTTTCTAACGTTAGTCGTGACCCTGGGTTCCAGTGACTCATTATTTCTTTCATATTGAATATTTCAATATATTTTAAGATATAATGGAATTCTATGATTCTAATATGTCCAAGGGTAAAAAAACTTGCATTTTCAGGGTAGTGAAAAGTAACGTTTGGTTATTATTTTATATAAAGTGAACGAAAAATTATAGTGACGATTACTATGATGGATCTTACATGCAATACTACTAAAGAGCTGGGAAAAAAATAGGAGGGTCGTCTTAGGGTAGTTTTTACCATACCCTCAAGTTCATGTTGCACAATCTTTGCAAAACTTATGAAATTTCAGTGATGAATACTATTATAAATCCCAAAAACCTACATGAACCACTACTAGAAACATGGAAAATATATAAAGTTCACTTTTAGGGGAAGTTTAGTATCCCTGGGGTCACATGAATCTCATTGGCTTCACTATCATCCTACTTAGGTCAGTATTTCCATCTTGAACTATGAATTTATTTTAAGCATCACTAATACCATCGAAATAGAGATCTAAAAGTCAATTTGCACATTCTTTGAAGTCTCTGTTCAAAATGTACATATTTACTGCTTGAATCAAATCACTATTGAATAAAAATGTACATTTGAGCAAAATGAAAAAAACTATGTTTGTCATGACCCTTGGGTCCCTGGGACACAGAAGACTCATTTCACGAAAACAACGAGTCACAGAGCACTAACACTCCACATCAAGTTTAAGTGTCTACTGACATGAATTTACATGGGTCACAATAGACAGTAAAGCGAACGAAAGCAAAATTATAACCAAAACAAAAAATTCCTGGGTCCCTGGGACCCAGGGTCACGACTAGAAGGATATATTCATATTAATTGTTCGATATTGATATATGATCAACTGTAACATTCCACACACTTATAGAAAGTATTCTGATAAATTGTAAATCTTTGATCAACTAATTCCAGAATAATAACTGTGAATAACAATGACATGGGGAATGGCCCATTATATACATAATTTCCTATGTATATCACAAACAATCTATTTTCTCCATACAATATCTGTTACTATATCATTCCTCAAGAGAGTATAAGATTTCCTCAAAATGTATTCAAAAGAACGAAGCACTTCAGAATAAACATTGTTATCCGTACTTTCACTAAATTAAATGCAGCTCTTGTCAACGCTGTAAATCACTGACAAATAGAATTGAATTTTTCCCATGACTTCAACAAAACAATGAGCAATCAACATAGAACACAGTTCCGAAACATTTGAAATTATAATTTATCTTGGAGTTCCAATAATTGTAATATGAATATGAGCGAATCGAGAAATTGATTGAAATTCTCAAATCCAAATAATCGCGAAAAATATAGGATAATTATTCTATATTGCTCTAGAGGTCAGTACACCAATAATCATTATCGAGTGGCCATTTTTAGTTTCAAATCTGGCGGCACATTTATAAGATACTAGCCGTCAGGCTCGCTTCGCTCCCATATCCGTCTAGCCAGGGGGCTCCGCCCCCTGGACCCCCGACTGGATCGTCCAAAAATGAGATCAGCGGGCTCTCTTCGCTCGCCTGCATGTAGACCTCAGCGGAACCTCTGTACCGAATTCTGGACCCCCGACTGGATTGTCCAAAAATGAGATCAGCGTGCTCGCTTCACTCGCCTGCATGTAGACCTCAGCGGGACCTCTGTACCGAATTTGAACGTATTACGTCAATTTGTTCTCGAAAAACACCTGTTACTATATTGGCGTATCTTTGGCGAACAAAATTCTTCCACCTCAGCTAAACCTGTGTACTGGATTTTTCTAATAAATTTCCATAAATTATTGAAAAAGGTGAGGAAACGCAGAAAAGCTGAGAAAACGCTTATTTTGGGCGTTTCTTGGTCGTGTACTGAATAAAACAGTGTAGAATTTGACAACATATTTGTGTTTTTATTCAATTTATCCATTCATTTATACAATCACAAAACATAATAAGTATGGAGTAAGTATAATATTACTTATATGAGAAAGCATAACAGGCTAAACGAATTTAAATCAAATCAAATTATGTTTTATTGTTCACATCGGTATACATCAAATAATTATAGGCTACATTGAAAAGCAGCAGAATACAAAATCAAAATATTACAGAAAAATGTATCACATTTTACTATTCAATAGCAATGAACTAAAAGCAATAATTTTCAATCCACAATTAAACTTTATCATCAAAATAATGACGTCCATACGTTGATTTCAATCACATTCTATTAAATAATTGTGATAGAACAGAATTACTATTTATTAGGGTGAGTTTCTCCATTCATTATTTATGCAACCACAAATCATGATGTAGTTATCACCGAGAGAGAGAGAGCACCAGGCTTAGCCCAAAACTGCTCTTCTTTCAAATTTTATAAATATTACTGTTGGCTTAAAAATATCACTGGCTTTATAAATATTACAGCTTAAGGCTATATTATAGCTTCTTTATAAAATATTAAGCTTCATTGGCTTTTATAAATATTACTGCAGGCTTAGCCCAAAACTGCTCTTCTTGTGACGGTTGCACAAGAGCCGGTTGAATTTTAATCGTGATCAAATTCCAAGAGAACCAATCAGAGGAGCCGACCGTTCAAAAAAGCCTTCTCCAAGCCTTTTCAAAAATTCAACCGGCCTTTGTGCAACCGGGACATTATAATTGTAGTTATTACGGTGAGAAAGCAGCAAGCTCAGACCAAAATTGCTCTTCTCACAAACTTTTAAAACAGTGATACCTGAAAAAGTTTAATGCAGTAATACTTTACAAACTATCAAACAGTGATATTCAACAGCAATATTCTACAGTAATATTCAACAGTAATATCCAACAGTAATATTTCACGTTATTATGATACTATCAGTGATATTTAAAAACTGTAATAGTTTGCGTTATTATGATACTTTGGGCCGTTTACACAGTGACAGTTTAAACTAAATTTCATTTTGAACTGGATTAAATCCGTATCAAGTCTAATTTGTTATAATGTGTTTCATTTTGATTCAAGCCATCAGCTGATTGAATCGAGTTTCAGCTTTGACTGTGCAAACGGCCCCAACAGTGATATTCAATAGTCATATTCAACAGTGATATTAAACAGTGATATTGAGCAGTGATATTAAACAGTATTATTTGACAGTATATTCAACAGTGATATTCAACCGCAATATTCAACAGTGATATTTCAGGTTATTCAAGAGGTGTGAGGAAGGTCAGTGGGCAACAAATCAGGATCGATCTGGTCGAGGATCCACGGCCAGAAAAACTTGACCTTGACGTAGACATCGGGAACACCATGTTGAGGCAGGTTTACACGGTCGGTCGAAAAAGAGAGAATGCCCACCAGATACATCCGAGCCCTGTCCGAACCCACAGCCCTCTCCATCATGAAAGGCCCTCCGATGTCGGTGTCGTGTCGTGACTCGCCGCCTGTCTGTCCCACACAGAAACTGGACTCGCGGTTCGCCCGTCGTAGGAACGAGCCCCGCAGTTGGTTGAACACCTGCGTGTTCTCCTCCTCGGTTAACACCAGGACTCGAGCCTGCTTCAGCTTTTTCTCCTCAACATTGGCTGTGGCATTGAGAATTCATAATATGAGTTTCTCATTTCAATATAGCCTAGTATCATGAACACGAATTTATTGTCTTCCTTAGGCTGGTCACTAACGTAACGTTTGACATGTCTAATAAGTTTCAGTGGGGTCGAAGACCTTCGGCAACAACGCAGGTCTGTGGACGAAAAACTGCAGTATGCATGGTGTTCCACGAAAGGTGTAACACTAGCGAACCATAGAATCTACATGAGATTTGCAACAAAAAATGTTCAGTAAAACTTTCTTCTATCGACTGTAGATTCGAGATACATCACTTTTTCAATATTTTTGGAAAAACGTCGGTAACTAGAAAGATATCAATCATGGTCTTATTCTTAGGCTAGCTTCACACGCATTCGGTTTCATTCGGTTCGGTTCGTTTTCGGTTCGGTTCGGTTCGTTACCGAAAACGAATGAGGCTTTCATACATGTCAGGTTTTGATTTGTACGGTTCTAATTGGTATTTTCTTCTCAAACACAGCTGTGTTTGGATTTTCACAGTTCATGCTGGTATATTTAAATATAACAGCTGGTGTTAGAATGTAAGTTGTTATTCCTTGAACAACAAAATTTTAAAGTTAATTAAAAATTGTGAATTATTTGAATAGTTTCTTTTTGATTATGTTGATTTTGGATATTCAAAGAGATTTTTTTTTAAATGGAAAATTTGTTCCTTGTTTTGACACATGGTATATAAACTTCATCTCTTCTCTCCATTGATGAAATCATGTAATATTCTTGGAAAAATAAAAAAATATATAAATTCTCCCCTGAGTTTTAATTTATATCTTTTTAGCAAAATATCCAGTGGGATACTCTGTATACCAGAGGCGAGGCGTCCGGTCATCTCTGGATTCGCCGATGACTGGACAGAAATTGATATGTAATGTGTATATTATTAAATTGGAAATATTTAAAATAAATACAAAAAAAAGTGAGGAAACCAAAAGAGAAATGTTTTTTGCGAGCGCGCCAAGCTTGAATGAAGTAGACTACTGCATCATCAGTTCCATCCGTTCAATGTGATTCTCAAAAATATGCGATTCCAGTAATGCTATTTAGCATTGGTTACCACCACTCTTCTGCATCATCACTCTCCCTCTCCCCGTAAACGATGGTGGAGTAAACTGTCAAAGACATCGCTATTTTCTGCGATTCCACTGTTCCGCGTCAGTGTTGCAAACAGTACGATAATTATTATGTTGCAATTTGTTATTGATGATAATTATTATTATTTCTCCTATGTTTGGTTCTGAAGCATCTAAATTTGAAAATCTACTTTGTGAAAATAATTTAGAACTGAAATTTTTTTAGTGAAGTGAACAACTACAAGACTTGACCTATTTCGGACTATGTGTAATCTTATCTAAATTTGGGAGTGGAATAGCACAAGGTTACCTTATTTTTCTCTCCCTGTCATTATTGATGGTGTACTTGTTGTATGAATTTATGAAGAATAAAGAATTTTATTTAATTTTTTTTAATTTGAGGGCCAGTTCCCGAGCTTGAGATTTAGCCAAGTTCTAGACATTCAAACTCTAGGATTTTGAATAGAAAGCTTATCTTGTACTAGATGTCATCTCTCTCGATAAATAAACGTCCAAAATAAAACATTATCTTTAAAGTAGGGGAGGGGGTGCAGCTTTCATTCAAACTTTCAACTGAATTTCCTGGAGATGACTGAACCAAAAAGTCACGCCTCGCCCCTGCTGTATACTGCAGTCTCCCGCCTACAGTCACAGGTTTAAAAACCTGAATCACCCAAATTCTCAAATTTCTCTACCTGAGATTTAAAGTCTGGTAATAAAGCCACAGGTTTACGACTGTAAAGACGTATTAGACATTTGGAACGTTAGTTAGTAGCCAGCCCATGCTTATACCACACATGTGAGGTGGAGATTCATCACAACTGTTCATCCTAAGATATCATAAAATAATAGAAAATATTATAATATGATAGTCAAATTATATTCAGCTTCAGAGATAATGTAAATTCATTCTACTCAACAAATTTTCAACTCACATTCATACATAATATTATAAGTTTTAGAAGCCTATTCTGGAGAATAATAATTATTCTTCACTCGTGATACTTCACGAGTTTCTTCATGAATGATCATCAACTCACTTATTACTGAGGTTGAAGAATACATGAGGAAAATTATCCTATTATATTAAGCGAGCAATTTCTGTATATTTTTTATATATCTGGTTATTTTTATATCTGGTTATTTATGTTTAACGGATCTCGAAAACGGCTCTAAAGATTTTCACGAAATTTGGAACATAGTAGGTTTATGATATAAAGATTCGATTGCACTAGGTATCATCCTTGAGAAAACTCGCTGAACGACATTAATAGGATTATTCATCCTTGGCTGATCAGCTGTGGATAGTAAAAAAGTGAGTAAGTGAAAAATCAAAATATCGCATCCCCGAAATTCATAAGTTGGCGTATAGCCAGCTTTGAAATATAAACACGATCATTTTAGAGAATTTTGTTCTGTTTATCAATAAATAAAAATAACGAGCGAAGCTCGGTGCCCCGATATTAATAATTATTCAACATGTTCTTGATTAAATGTTCACAGACGACAACTGACAGCTTTGCGATGATTCAATTTCGTGTTACTCTCTTGAAAATGATGTTAGGAAGATTCTGATTTGGTATTAGCAAAGATAAGGGAAGATATAGTTTTCGTTTCTCTATGGTATAACTCACAATCATTATTTTTGCCCCAACCACTCAGTTTGATGCCGAGTTGTCCTCCATAGTCGGTTTCCATCAGATCACCGTGCTCCAAACAAAGCGGCGCCACATAACTCTGTGTTCACAAACCCTAATTTGTTGATAAACAAGGCGAAATTGGAAATTGGAGTTTTCGTTAGTTGCCTCAACATTCTAGTCTGCAGTCACCAACTCTTTCATAGGGAGCAATTATATGATATTCATTAGAAATTAGGAATCAGGCCTCCATTTGATAAAAGTAGTCTACAGTAACAAATGTGTGTAATCTCTCATGAAAATGTTATCATCTTCATTAGAAAGCAGGGCTTCATTTCATGAGTGTTATCTTCAGTCACCAATATGTGGAATCTCCCTTTTAGAACAATGGTATGATCTTAATCAAGAATCAGGGCTTCATTTTGATGAAAGTAATATCATAGAGAAACAATAGCATAAGTGGATATCCCATGGTAGGGCGTTCATGTCAACTCTTACTGTTATCTCAAGCACATAGTTCATGTAATTCTTTCCCTTGAAGCTGTGTGACACTGGTAGTCTCTCATATTATGCCGTTCATACACTCTCACCCCAACAAAATAGTAAAATTCGACAATAATTAACAGTAATCTGCTTGAGATAATAGTAAAAGTTGCGACATAAACGCCCAATACCATGGGATATCTACTTATGCTATTGTTTCTCTATGGTAATAATATGCAGTCACCAATGATCAAGCTCTCTCTTACAGAATAGTGGTATGATCCTCATTAGAAAGTAGGGCTTCATTTGATAGAAGTGGTTTGCAGTCACCAGAATAATACATGCTCATGAAGAACAATGATTATGGTCTTCATTAAAAAGCAGGGCCACATTTGATGAAAGTAATCTGCAGGCTGAAATGTGTAAACTCTCTCATAAGAAGCAATAGTATCTTCATTAAAAAAAAGTAGGGCTTTTGATAGAAGGATTCTGCAGTCACCAATCTGTGTGATATCTCTCATGAGAAGAATTGGTTCTATTTTTATTAGAAAGTAGGACTTCATTTGAAAGAAGTATTCTGCAGTCAACAATTTGTAAACGCTCTCATAAGAAGCAATGGTATGATATAAATTAGAAAAATAGAGCTATAGAAGAAGTATGTAGTCAAGAATGTGAGAAGTCTCATAAAAAGCAATTGTATTATATTTTTCAAAATCAGGGCTAACTTTGACAGAAGTAGTCTACAGTCACCATGTCACCAATGTGTATAGAGTGCATACTCTCTCATAAGAAGCAATGGCATGATCTTCATCAGAGATCAGGGCTTCATTCTAATGAAAGTAATATCATAGAGAAACGATAGCATAAGTGGATATCCCATGGTAGGGCGTTCATGTCAACTCTTACTGTTATCTCAAGCACATAGTTCATGTAATTCTTTCCCTTGAAGCTGTGTGACACTGGTAGTCTCTCATATTATGCCGTTCATACACTCTCACCCCAACAAAATAGTAAAATTCGACAATAATTAACAGTAATCTGCTTGAGATAATAGTAAAAGTTGCGACATAAACGCCCAATACCATGGGATATCTACTTATGCTATTGTTTCTCTATGGTAATAATATGCAGTCACCAATGATCAAGCTCTCTCTTACAGAATAGTGGTATGATCATCAATAGAAAGTAGGGCTTCATTTGATAGAAATGGTTTGCAGTCACCAGAATAATACATGCTCATGAAGAACAATGATTATGGTCTTCATTAAAAAGCAGGGCCACATTTGATGAAAGTAATCTGCAGGCTGAAATGTGTAAACTCTCTCATAAGAAGCAATAGTATTATCTTCATTAAAAAGTAGGGCTTTTGATAGAAGGATTCTGCAGTCACCAATCTGTGTGATATCTCTCATGAGAAGAATTGGTACCATTTTTATCAGAAATTAGGACTTCATTTGAAAGAAGTATTCTGCAGTCAACAATTTGTAAACGCTCTCATAAGAAGCAATGGTATGATATAAATTAGAAAAATAGAGCTATAGAAGAAGTATGTAGTCAAGAATGTGAGAAGTCTCATAAAAAGCAATTGTATTATATTTTTCAAAATCAGGGCTAACTTTGACAGAAGTAGTCTACAGTCACCATGTCACCAATGTGTATAGAGTGCATACTCTCTCATAAGAAGCAATGGCATGATCTTTATCAGAGACAGGGCTTCATCCGATGAAAGTAGCCTGCAGTCAACAATTTGAAAACTAAAGAAGAAATTGTATAATCATAATTTGAAATTAGGGCTTCTTATGATAGAAGTAGTCTTCAGTCAACAATGTGTAAACATGAGAAACATGATTATCATAATATCATCGTCAGATTTTTCTATTTTTGTTAGATTAAGAATAAATCGACATAGGAAGATATTGTATGATCATAATTTGAAATCAGGATAGAAGTAGTCTTCAGTCAAGAAAGTGTAAACATGAGAAGCATGATTATCATGATATCATCGTCAGATTTTTTTCAATTTTTGTTCGATTCTTGTTCGATTTTTGTTCAACTCACCGTTGAACTCCATTTGACGGTCAGTTGTGAGCAGCGCTATATTCATGCCATCCTCGGCATACCCGTTGCCAGAGTGGTATGTCACTTTGGCTATTTCGTACTCATTATACTTTGGAGCACAATGGTTGTCGCTGGAACAATCCGGATTGGTACCCTTGTCCAATTCTCCAACCCTCACTCTTACCCTAGAACACAACAAGAAAATCATACAAGCCTGGATCATAGGTTGTTTTCGATATATCGTCGCTTTTTTAATCGAAACTTCGAGATAATTCAATCAAACTTTGCAATTTCATGCTTCTATGTTATGGGTGGAAACATAATGGAGCGAAAAAAGATTCAAGCAGAGAAAGCTTCAACGGTTTTGATGACCATATTTGGAATACTTGAGCGTGTCTAGCCTCGACCAATGACAGTGGAGCTCAGCCGTCATTGGTCAACAGCTGATGGCCAATCGCAGAACCTCGTCCTCACAATCTTGCTGCTCAAAATTCGAGCTTCCTGTTCATTAGGAATACTAATAATTGTACAGCTGCCAGCAACCGAAACAGCTGATATTTCAAATTGTTTTATCAAATCATTGGTTTCGACAATATTAAATCGTTTCCATTCTTGTATAGTGCATATATTGCATTTAATGTATGTAATATCGGGGCAACGAGCTTCGCTTGTTATTTATTTAATGATAAACAGAACTCAATTCTTTAAAATGATTGGGGAAGCACTAACAGGCACAACCCAAAACGGTTTCTTCCACGGATTTTGCTTTATACATTAACAATATTCCAAAAAGTAGGTTATGTTCCATACACTTGAATTCAGGTCAAATTTTCAGTCCAAATATTTGAAAACATAAAAGTTCTAATTGACCAAGCAAAGTGAGGTCTAAGATTCAAGTCGACGGTTTGGCATTTCTCTTAATGTTTAAATGTTTATATGTTGCGCATTTACGACGAAACGCGGTAATAGATTTTCATGAAATTTGACAGTTATGTTCCTTTTTTAATTGCGCATCGACGTATATACAAGGTTTTTGGACATTTTGCATTTCAAGGATAATATAAAAGGAAAAAGGAGCCTCCTTCATACCCCAATATTGGAGTAAAAATCAGACTATAGAATTATTCATCATAAATCAGCTGACAAGTGATAACACAGATGTGCGGAGAAGCCAGTCTATTGCTGTATTTCCATAAGGTCTATAGTTTCAATCAGGTACTTATGGATGAGAATACTGCGTGAGGTCTACTGTTAACAGTACGGTTACAGTAACAGTTACGGTACGAGGGAGGAGCGTGCTCGGTGCGGGTTGGAAGCACGTATATGTGTACGCAGCTTAACATCTCATGTAAACAAATCAGATTATATTGATCGAGTCAGTTAAAATTTCTAGATTTCTCTCGAGATATGGTAAGCTAATTGATTACACAGCTGATCTCCCACACAGGCACACACATCTTCACACACAAATCGACAGACGACGAAATTATCATCTGTTTTTCTACGGATGAATTATCCTTTTCATGTCCTTCAGCGAGTTTTCCCAGGTATGAAACCCAGTGCAATCGAATTTTTTCTATCATAAACCTACTATGCTCCAAATTTCGTGAAAATCGTTAGAGCCGTTCTCGAGATCCGTTGAACATGAATATCCAGATATAAATATAAATAAATAACCAGATACAGAAATTGCTCGCTCAATATAGAGGATATCTATCTATTCTTATTTGTATATCCATCAGAACATCATTTTTTTGACAACATAATAGGAAGTTCTAAGATCATATTTGACATCCCTTGATGTTCATTTCCTTGTTTAGGGATACTTGCATGTACTTTAAATCGAGGAGAACATGTTGAAAGAGTACTTTTAAATTTCAAATTTTTGCCATTTCTCTATCTATTGAAAAATAGCTATTCAATGCAATACCACCTCCTCCACTACTGCAATACTTGAAGACATTTCTGTTCCGTAGGTTGCATGATCCATGAATTGAATATGAATGTGACTTAATACACCTTATATGACTTTAGTGTGTCTAAATACGACTTAATGTAAACATAGAGAAACAATAGCATAAGTTTATGCTATTAGTTTACAAGGGGTCTCCTACCCCCACATCATAATTGATGTGATTTGATTGACATAATTAATAATATCAGGGGTTATATTATTATAATACTGTATTATTATTACGCTAAAAAGTTAATTATTACAATATAACTTATTAAGCTAATAAGTAGTTTACGCTTACGCTATTGTTTCTTTACGATGTAACTTAATGTGATTGGGATACAAGAATAGTTTGTAACTCACGAATGATATGGAACCTCTTGGGATCCAAACTTGTTGAAACAGCTGGAGGCAGACAACACGTGACGATCTGTGATGATTGCGCCCATGCAATTCGTGTGGTTAATAACATCGCCAACCGCTGACGGAATAGATAAATCTTCCATGAGTATCTTTCTATTTTATCCTTTCATCATTGGATAGAAGTGATTATAATATGCAAAATATTATTCCATACTTGCAGGTACGGTAACCTGTACTGTCTAATAATAAACTTGACAAACTGAAATCTTGAAAAATTTGAAAAAACCCATAACGATGCTCCATATTATTACATTATCATGATTATGATTGTAAATCTGTAGCACATATTATGTTTGAGATTGAACAAGTATTGAATGAAAACTGTAATGAATTTAATGCTGTCAGTTTAAACTAAATTACATTTCAAACTGGTTTGAATCCATATCAAGTCTCATTCTTTATAATGTAGGTAGTTTATTTTGAGTTTAAGCAAACAACTGATCGATTTCAGTTTGAGCTTCGACTGTGCAAACGGCCGTTAATGGAATAAAACTCCAATTGACTTGATCTTTCATGAATTCTAATTAAATGATTTTATCAATACTGATGAAGTGAAGTATTTTCATGTTAATATATTTCAACATATTGTTTTTCATGGAAAAACAATACAACACATTGTTTTCATTGCCAACTTACCGGGGTTCTGAATGTAAACAGAGACGACCCAGGGATGTTCTCCGATGTTGGCATCTCGCACAAAGCTGATCAATAATTGTCTCTGCTCGATATGGTTGTTTTGAATACCGCAATTGTCATGATTTACTAGGTTCCAATTCTTGTGAGTCGTGGGGTCGGGAAGAAGAAATGCTGTCAATCAATGTTCAAAGGAAAATTAATTCCATCAAGAATCGATCCGAAGTACATCAATTCAATCAATAATCGAACAAAGGTACTTCAATTAAAAAGAAAATTTATTTGAAGTACATCGATTCAATCAAGAATCAAACAAAGGTACATAATTTTATAGAAAATGAGTCTGAATTACATCAATTTCAATCAAGAATCAAAAATTAAAAGGTACATCAATACAATAGAAAATCAGTCAGAAGTACATAAATTGAATTATTAATTTCAGTTGACTCCAATGATCAAGCAGTTTGTCGAATGAAAATATCCACATCAACTGAATCTTGAATGATTGGTCAGGATATTATCATACAGGGAAAATAGCATGAGGAGATATCCCTTGGTATAGGGCGTTTATTTCGCAAATTTCACTGTCAACTCGAGCCGATAGTCCTAGCAGCTCTTTTGGTGAAGCTGGTAGTCTCTCATAATGTGCCGCTCTTACACTCTCACCCCAACAAAGCAATAATAATAGACATGAGTCGGCTAGAGTTAACAGGATATTGGCTTGAAATTGAGAACATAAATGACCTATACCATGAGATATCTTCGTATGCTATCTTGTCTCTATGATATGTCAATCAGCGAAATATTTTGAAGGAACATCAATATTATTCAATCAATAATCAGAGTTAAGTACTGATCAAGCAGTTGATAAAAAGTTTGTGAAATAAAAATATACAAGTTTACTGTATCTGAATATATTGGTCAGGATTGGTTGTCAAAAAATAATCGATATTTTTATGGTTTATCAATTAATAACTACATTTGTCTGCAGATCTACAATAAGGATTGGATAACTAGTTTGTCAAATGAGAATATTGATATCAACTGATTTGACAATCAACAATCATGATGCAATGTGTTTGCAATCTACAACTATTTATAGGCTATAGGTTGTATTATATTATATAGGCATAGAATGAAACAGTCTATAAGTTTTCACTGATATAGGCTATACTGTATTAGGAATCCATACTAAGAAAGTTTTAGTTTGGATACCGTATAAGAATAACTTACTATGAAAAAATTATGCTCCATTAAAATCCTCAAAAGTTGTAAAATATACATGAAACAAAGAGTATAATATTGTTGAGGAAGATAATAGAGCCTATTATCTATACATTCTGGATTTCAATGTTTGAATTCAGTTAGAGAAGAGTGTTTGGTACACATTATAATGATCATCATAGAATGTGAATTTTTGATAATATATCTGATTTACCTTCCACAAACGTGATGGAAAGTAGGCCTACAGCACAAAGGTAGGTGCGAAACTTCATTTTTCTCTGGAAATTGATGATAAGAGATTATTCATTTCTCACTAAGCTTTTCAATTATTCAGTATTTTATTATTTTATCCGATTTCCAGTAACATTAATCATCTTGCTCAATCTCAATTGAAATAATTATTATTTGATAATTCATTGATATCAACATCAATAAATTAATGTTCTTTCCAATGAAATTAATGTTCTGGGTGATACTGAATAGATGCTTGAACGAAAAATAACTTCATCTGTTCTACATTGGAACAATGGTGTGATGATGTCATCATTCCTTTTTAATGCCAGTGATCCACTGATTACAGTAGGCACTCGAGATCAACAAATAAAGAATAATGGATATAAATTATATTCTAGTTGATCCACTGATTACAGTAGGTACTCAAGATTAACAAATCATGAATAAAAAGTATATTTTATTATTATTATAGTTGGTAGTCCTTTACAAGAAGAATTCTCATTCTATTCTTACATTCCAATTCAAAACTCAAAACTAATTTTTGTAGTTATCTTGAATCTTTGTTGGAAATCAAAACCAATAAAAATCAAGATATGAATTGAATTTCAACATGAATATCTGAACAGTAGTCAGAGAATCAGTATATCATGACATACAATCTCACATGAAATGAATTTTCAACATTTCTTTAGGTAACTCAAGATCAGTACTAAAACCTTAATTTTTCTATTAGAGTAGAGCGATTTTTTATAAGTGTTAGCCTACTTATAATAATGTTTTTGTATTTGTATAAATTATTTGTTAGTAGATGTACTCACAATTTCAGCTTCTCTGTATCTCTTTGCAAAGTTCAAAAATGACAAAGAACCTTGATTGGTTTTTTCTTTATATCGAAGAACAATGAGCAATCAACATAAAAAGCAGCTCTGAAACAAGTGATAATTATTGATATATTTTCGATTACTGTTGGTGGACGTATGAAGTGATAGAGAAACTGATCAAAATCTCATCTCAATCCCATTCTTGGATGAGTGAGTTAAGAGAGATTTGACAGTTTTTTTATGTCGATGATTCGTAAATTTTAATAAAGATAAAAAGTAAATTCGTATGTCTTTTGATGGTGGGAAGGTTCCTCCTTGCCTGAATATACATAAGGGCCTTACGACTGTCATACTTCAGCCGGGACTGACACTTAACGTGCCCATAGTATAATAGTATTGTGCCTGAAATGATTCATTCAGTTTTCGAATATTTTCAAATCGTAATGATAATTTATTAATAGTAATGCTAGAATTTTACTTATTATTACAAGTTTTTGTTTGTACTATTGTACGATAGTCAACAAACGGGCTATGAAGTAACTATTTTCTGTAATTTACTGTTTATAGAGACTTCCATTATAGTATTGCTATATCAAGAATATTGTAATTATTTTCTTGTCATTATTGTCTATTGGTACTTTCTATTGTCTTTCAATTGGTAGAAAGTGTAACTATTGTATTTTACAATTGTCTTGATGAAATAAACATCTATTCTATTCTATTCATTGCCTATCATTGAACAAAGCAGAAAGCTTTCACAAATCTGCTAACAAGTCCTAATTTTGAAAAGTTGAAAAACTTTTCTAACTCAACACCTCACAAAGGCAGAAAATATTTTCAACTCCGCACCGTTGTCAAAATTTTTTGCAGACTATGTGAATATATGATTAACTACAAACATATCTCATCTCAATCATTCGCAAATTTTTTATCGAAACATGAGAGAATATAATCATTTTCTTGACTAATTAAACATGCTTTAGATCATTGTTATATACAAAATACAATATTGATCATTGTTAACAAGATATATTGTTTATATCTGTGATATAAGGTCAGTCTTATCGCATGTTAACGTGAATCATAGCTAAGTTATTCAATTATGAGGAAGAATAAAATAGAATGACTTCTTTATTTGATGACGTGGCGAAGTTTGGACAGTAATGTCCACTATTCCACTAAACCACGAAGCTGATGGAAAGGAAGAGTGACATCAATGCCATCCTATAATCTCTACTGAATTTGTAATGTGGATCTCACTATAGTCTAATCCTGATGAAGCTGTTTTTAATTTTGAGAGATGTTCCATTTCACTTGTAGTGAACACAGTTTGTTGTTTTCAGCTCACTAAGTGACAATCTAACATAAAAATAATTGAACACGGACAACCATCTCTATTTTGGGCTTGCGCTTAACTTGAACGTTTTACCAGAGAAAACTCCCTAATATGCTGTATCCTGTGGTTTTACCTGAACACTACATGATTTCCCTTTCAATGTGTCTCAATAATATTCTCATTGAAGCTGCTTTAAAACAAGGGGATTGATCATCCTCTCTATACAAAAGAGAGCTATTTTTCATGAAAATAGGTTTTCCTATTTCATGCCTTGTAGAGACATGATGAATAATATCATTAAGTCTCACGATAAAAATCATATCAAGGTGAAATGAAAGAGATGTTGTCAGTTCCACTCAATTCATTCAAGCCACATTTATTTCCAGTGTGAAATCCTTCTATTCTACAAAATAGAAGGTATTTTTATTTAATTTTTACTTGAAGTCATAGTGGAATTGGAAGTACAATAAAGTGGTTGATTTGATCGATATCATCTATTCACTCAGATGAGATAAGAGACATGCTCCTCCTAAACTCATGGATAAGAGCCAACTAGCTCAACTGAATATTCTTTATAAGTTTGGGAATGGATTCCTGGTTGCTCGGAACTCATTTTAAGTTTCTTCCATCTCTTATCATCATCTTCTCCAATATCCAGACACAACCCTAGGATGTAATTGGGCTCTTCCATCGGAAAATAAATGATAACAATAGCTTAAATTGAATAATATTATACTAAAATTTGAAAATTGAATGAAACCTTTGATTGAACATCATTCTCGCATTAAAAGTAGAAAGAGCGAGCTCCATTTGAAATTATAAATCACGTAAAATTTCATACTATGTACTTTGAAATTGTTTTATGAGAGAATAGTGTGTTCCATTAACATTACCTAGTCTGCAATATTATTCAGTCTTCTATAGGATTTCTTAAGGGTTTTTTCTCTAGGATTGTAAATATTGTACTATTGAAATGAAACCAATTTGAACATTTTTGTACCATTGCGTGGGTACAAAATGTATGTTGCATGAACCATGAGCTAGTATGTTTTACCATAGAGAAACAATAGCAAAAGTAGATATCCCGTGGTATAGGGTGTTTATGTCGTAACTTTCTCTGTTATCTCAAGCCGATAGTCCACGTAGTTCTTTACCATAAAGCTGTGTGACGCTGGCAGTCTCTCATATAGTGCCGTTCATACAATCTCACCCGGGCAAAACAGTAAAAATTGACAATAATCGACAGTAATCGGCTTGAGATAACAGTAAAAGTTGCGACATAAACGCCCTATACCATGGGATATCTATGTTTTCTCTATGGTTTCTCTATTTCTCTATGGTTTCACCATGAACTGAATGATACTAACGTATGAACTATCATTGTGGGAGTATCTTATGTGAACCAATAGCAGACATTGATGAGTCATTCATATACCAATCATATTGCTTGCTCATCACTACATAGTATTCTATTACTATATAAACTACTCTACTCTACATAATTCTACTACTATATTCAGCCTCTTCGTATTCATGTCTTAGTCTACTATATTGACATCGTTTCAACAACCGAAACTGGTATCTGGCATTCCAATTATTGATATATCTCATTAACATGTTATATTCTTAATTAAGACTACACTTTTATCGATATATAATTTTTAGATTTGAATTGACAATACCTCAATATTATGTAGGATTTTCAGTACTTCGATTAACAGGTGAAACAGTCAGCTCACAGTTTCATCTGCTCAAACTAGACACTAGACATAGGAGAAGAGTAATAAAAAAGTCCGTGCTTATAATAATACTATCAGCCGTTTCCGTATCACAGAATTTCAAATTATTATGGAACAGGCCTGAATAGAAAGATATGATTCTCTTATTTCCATACAAAATGGACGTGGCATTCAATTACAATTTTCATTCGAAGAATCACAGAGGAGCTTTCTTGACTATTGAAAACTATTATCAGTTAATGTTGCAAGAGTCGCATCACTTATATCGAACTGATGATGTTCATCAATCTTGGTACGCTCATTTGCATTGCTAATCCGTCAATGGCCATAAAATCTTATGAATCTTGTTGTCTTATGTAATAATCCAGAAATGAGTTCCAGGTTGACTAATAATTTCCTTTTCGAGACACCTCAATTCAAAATTATTTTTGACAGAGGTGATCCAGATACTTTAGGTAATTATTCTTTTCTCATATTTATCTTCCTGTATCAATCTATTTGGTACCTCCAATACATGTAGGCCCCGGCCTACGATATTGCAACGTCGCAGTGTAGCCCTAGAATCTACTACATGATTGGCAAAAAAGATCAACTGGTATTTTCAAAAATCTTTTTCACCAATCATGTGTTAGACTCTAGGCCTACACTGCGACGTTGCAATTTCGTGGGCCGGGGCCTTGTATTGAGTTGGCTATGGTATTGTAGAACTTAAAAGAATTCCAACATACTGATATAATGGTTACCGTACATGAAATATTTTGGAGTTGACAAAAAAAGTTGCAATGGTCTACCAGTAATCTAGATGTTAAGATGAAATTAACGTCCGGTAACAAAGAATGAGAAATATTCAGAAATGAGAATAAATAACATCCATAACTGTATATATCTCTATTGGAAACCTAAATATATTGAAAACGATCGTTATTGCAAAATATCAAAACTCTCGATATCATCATCATCAAGGTTCTGATTTTTCGACATCATATCAACAGCTAATAAGATTTGAGTGATGATAATTATTCTGCCTATGACAAGCTACCCAATGGAAAAGCTGCGATTTAGTTGCCATGGCAACAACATCCAATAGGAGTTGAGCAACTTGTGATTCTGTACATTCCCAGCTCATCAATAGAAGAGCAGTGATTTTGTTGTCTTGACAACAGCCAATAAACGCTGAGCAACTTATGATTCTGTACATTCCAAGCTCATCAATAAAAGAGCAGCGATTTTGTTGCGATTACAACAGCTGATAGGATTTGAGAAGCATCAAATTCATAAATTTTAGATTCTATTACGTACTGCTATTATCAATCCACTTGAAATTGAATAAATGAACATCATGAATTGAAATGAAAATGGAGAGCTAGTCATTGATTCATGAAATTTCAACGTAAAAGTCAGCATATTATCATGAGCCAATTCAAGAAAATAAGTTATATCGTAGTTACACTTTTCTACTTGGAGCAGAGCTGATTAATACTGCTGGTTACATAGGTTTTGCCCATGTGAGGAACCTTCTTCAAGTTTTGTATTTCTTGTACTTCCTAAGAAGAAGAAAAGAGATAATTTCAATTTCAATTTCAATTTCAATTTCAATATTTATTCTATAATTTCCAGTGTTGGTCCAAGATTGATTACACAGTTCAACTCTAAGCAAAATTAGAAGTGAATGAATTCAACATAGCTGAGATGCAAAAAATGTTAAAACCGTCCTGGAATTATTATAAAAGACAATTTTTTTTGTGGAGTTGAGAATCTGGCATAATCACCCTGCCTGAATAACTTGAGTTTTTAAAATTCATTTGTGATAATATTATGACTCTTCACTCAACTGGGATTTAAGTAACACTCATTGTTCAAATCTCATTTCTGAATTGAGTGACCAGAGTGACATTCATTGTTCGATTTTCATTCATGAATTAACATCTCTCAAGTCTATTCAGAGAGTTGCCGTAATATATAATACAATTTTTGGGATAAGCCTTCAAGTGAAGTGGAGGATAATGATGATAAATTAGGCTTAAAGGAAATAAATTCTGGTTCACGACTTATTTTCTACTTTAATTTGCAGGGCCAAATGAAGATCCTTATTCACCTTGCCGCTGTCATATTGTACATTAATTTAGTGGAAGGTGAGTCAACGTTTGATGAGTTTGAAATTATTATGAAAGTAAATAGCAGTTACTCGTATCATATCAGTATGCTATCTGTATCAATAGGATTCAAGATTCAAGATTCAAGTTTTCATTATTTTTAGGAGTAGTCCTATTGAATTCATCACATTCATGGCTATAGAAATGTCATCCAACTTCTGCTGCAAGAATAATTTGTAAAGATAATATGAATGATAATTTCACAATTTTATTCATCTCAGTGGAAGAATATTGGAGCATATATCTTGATTTCATCTGTAGGTATCTGTATTTCATCTGACTCTTCCAAACCTCTAGGGAAATCCTTATTAAATCACTGTTTAGTCAACTTAATTTTTCATGATTATATGTTGAAGAACATTTCTGATGAATTAACCGACTAGAAGTTGTCAAGTATGTGATTTCTAATTCCATCTGAAACAGTTGTACACAATTTTACTGGCAAAACGAGAGTTTATACATTGTTACTTTACTGGAAGTGGAAGAGCAAGAGTTCATACATTATGTTACTTCATGTTTACTGGCATAACGAGGGTTCATACATTGTAACTTCAAGTTTACTGGGAAAACGAGGGTTTGTACAGTGTTACTTGGAAATTGATTGTCAATCTTGAGGTACGTTGAATGAATTCTTCCATTAAACTTAATCGAATTCATTGATAATTCAGTGATAACTCCAAATCTCCATGGAGAAGAAATCTTCAAGAAACTTCAATGTGAAAAGAAGTCACAATTAAAAGATTATGGCCCGTTTGCACAAAAGAATAGTATGTTGAATCTCAACCGTGACCAAGTGCTAATTAGAGACGTCTTCCGCTTCTCCGATTGTTTTTTCTCTTGGCATTCAACCGTAATTCAAACACTGTTGAAATCAACTGTTGACAGAATTTTGTGCAACCAGGTCAAAAATTATGTAATTGTGACTCCTTTTCACATTGGAGATCATTGCTTTCTCCTTCGTGAAGATTTGGAGTTATCACCGAATTACCAATGAATTTAATCAATGAAGTGATCCGTGGTCTAGTGGATAGAGTGCTTGCGTAGCAGCATAGAGATCCCGGGTTCAAACCCTCTCAATACCAAAAGTTTTTAAACCAGATCACTCCCGTGTTATCGGATGGACACGTTAAAATGTCGGTATGACAGTCGTAAGGCCCATTGACGACTATATATTCAGGCGGTGGGACCTCCCACCAACAAAAGCCATACGAATTTACTTTTTTGAAGCATAATGGTAGATGAATTGTGAATCGTCATGTTGAATGTTATTGCTATTGAAACTTAGGTGACTTCGATCCCACGCTACATGCGAACTATAAACAATTAAACGAAGCCGAATGTGGCACTAATCCAGGCGATGAGCTACGTCCTTTCATCGTCCAGATACCAAGGAACAAACGAGAGGCAAGACTCGGAGAATTTCCTTGGGTTGTACTGATATCTTTACACTATCCTGGTGAGTTGAAATCTTCTTTTTATTGAATTCTAACTCTGTTGAATCTGAATGAAACAATGTGTCCAATAATAACTCAAATTAATATTGAAATTTGTTTGGTAAGCAATGCTTAACGATCATTGAAAAAATAATCTACAGAATAAGATAAATCTCTTCATAATTTGTGAATAATCTCTTTGAATTAAACCAATATCTGTGACAATACTGACTGATTACTGACCTCTATCATATCAGGTTGATAAACTAGACATCTAATAATGTATACGATGTCTATATAACAATCATTGAAGAAATAATCTACACAATAGGAAAAATATCTTCACAATTTGTGAATACACAAATTTGGATAAGAATCAAACCAATATCTGTAGCAATCATATTAGGTTGATAAACTAGACATCTAGGCTAATAATATCTATGATGTCTACATAACAATCATTGAAAAAATAATCTACAAAATAAAGAAAAATAACTTCATAATTTGTGAATACTCTTTTCGAATAAGAATCAAACCAATATCTGTAGCAATACTGACTGATTACTGGCCTCTATCATATTAGGTTGTTATCTAATGATGTCTTTGATGTCTATATAACAATCATTGGGAAAATAATCCACAGAGTAAGTAAAATCTCTTCATGAATAAATTTGTGAATAATCTTTTTGAATAAGAATCAAACCAATATCTGTAGCTATACTGACAGATTACTGACATTTATCATGTTAGGTTGATATACAAGATGTATGATGAATGAGAATATGGAATAATGGAACAAAATTCTTATCAAGATTCAAACTGGCCCGCAAAATGTCAGTTCTCACAGGGTTTGAAATTGCATAGGTTTTTGAATTTCATTGAATCATAATGAAAGCATTAATCCGGTCTAGATGTACAGGAAAGTCACAAATGTATGGGAACAATCATTGCTAGAAGATTCATTCTAACTGCGTCAAGCTGTTTTGCTGGTTATGGAAATGAGGAAATCAGTCTCAATTCGTGAGTATTCAACCTCAATTCTAAGATTCTCTCACTTATGAATTTAATAAATTTATTTTAGCTTATAAATATACAGCTTCTGATTATATTACTTGAAAGAATGACACTCATATGATTGAACAAGGGGTTGACTGAGGCTAGGCGCACACCAGTTAGCTAACTAAGAAAAGACAAGACATGATCAGACACGTTTAGTCACAATATTTCACATAATTGCTTATGCAACTTATTCACATGTCTAATATTGCAATGAGTGTGAGTTGCGTCATGAGCAACAATGTGAAGTATTGTGACTAAACTTGTCTGATCATGTCTTGTCTTTCCTTAACTAACTGGTGTGCGCCTAGTCTGACTGTTAGTCCCCTTATGAAGGTACTCGGTTCAAACCAAGGTACCTAGAATACATTGTATCACTTCACATTGTTGCTTATGACGAATACATTGTATTCTACATTGTATTCTAGGTTCCTTGGTTTAAACAGAGTACCTTTATAAGGGGACTAACAGTCAGACCTTAGTGTTAGACTAGGTGCACACCAGTTAGTCAAGACAAGACAAGACATGATAAGACACGTTTAGTCACAATACTTCACATTGTTGCTTATGACGAATACATTGTATTCTAGGTACATTGGTTCAAACGGAGAAATGTCAGCTGTTCGTTTAAACCTCGTATGAAACACATCATGATAAATGCAACCATATCTACAAGTAAACGAGTGCTTTCACATGGGGATCTTACAAATAAGCAGACGGATCTAACAATTACGCCGACGTTTGCTCAAAGTATGACATCACTTTTTCTCAAAGTCTAACTTCTTTAAAAATATAAATAGAAGAATTCTGATTTCGATTTGGATTCAGCGACCTCAAATTCTTTCAAGCGTGAGTCCCATTTCCAAAAATACCCGAAAACAAGGGAGTTATGGCTGTTTTTAATATAGCTTTCCATTATCATATGATTATATAGTAAACGTACAAAGATAACAATACTCCTGCCTCACGAAGAGACAGGCAAAGGTTTTAAGAAGTTTTCAAACACCTAAAAAGTTAAAACATGAACATTTTAAATTTTTAAAAGTTAGAAAAAAATTAAAATTTGAAAAGATGAATTCAAATATGAACTCATAAATCATCTCCACTCATCACCCAATAAAATACGAGGAAAAGGACAAGTAAACTTCACTGAATTTCAATTGTCATTCAACAATCTAATTTATCAGGTTCAAATAGTTGAATATAACTCCAAAATAACAGTAAATATTTATTTGCAACAATCAGAAAAATCTATTATGAATATAGAGTATAAACAATGTGGTGATCTGAATCGATCTATGGTAATAATAGGAACTGAAAGAATGAAAAATGCCATTCCATTCCAACTAAAACGAAACTGATGTCTGTGTTTGTATTAGAACTGCTGGGTGGATAATGCATACTGAGAAAGTCATGAATAGTCCAGACCAGCCTGGCGACTTTGATGCTTTTGACCCCGGAATCTCGTTTTATTTTTATTGTATCATAGTAAAAAGCAATTCTATACTTTGTATTATTATATGAGTAGTGATTAACATAATCATGGCTTGTCGATTTTAGTCGCTGAGCTGAATCCTCAGTCGTAGAAATATGGACCAATCAGGAGCTATTGCTTTCTATGTCGTACACCGTAGACAAAAACTTTTGTTGTTCGATTTTTTGCCGTACTTATGAGTTCTGTTGAATCAAACATAATGATATTTGACAAATTGCGCTGAACCTGGTAGAATTCATAGGAACGGTAAAAATCAATTTTACGGGAATCGATGTGCATGTAACTGGATTTAGAAGATCAATACGATAATGTGTTCTATCATAACCCAATAATTATTTACAGAAAAGTGTAAACGTTGGGCGCAAACCTACTGGCATGGGGAGACAAATAAATTTATGAAAAGCTTGATAGCTTGAATAGTGATCTGGGTATCTGTTACACGTTTTTAGTTCAAGACATAATATGTCTTAGAATAATCTTTAATCTGTTTTGTCAATCGGCAGGAAAACGTTGGTTTTTCAAAGTTATCTTACTTTCTTATTTTTGGGTATTTTCAAAAATCAAGATAAATTTCCTACACGAATACAGTGTAAGTTGTATTATGATAGCTACAGTACATACGTACTTATAGTACAGTACCTGTTCGTTTTTACCGTATATGATAATAGAAAGCTTTATTAAAAACAGCCATAACTTCCTTTTTTCGGATATTTTCGAGAACGGGACTTACGCCTTAAAGAATTTGGGGTCGCTGAATCCAAATCCGAAATAGATTTTTAGAAAAAGTGATGACCGGAGAGACATAGAATCACCATGTGATAGCGGCGATTTGTCCGCTAGTATCTCAATCCAAACGGGTTTCTGCTTGCCTCGAGGGGAAAAGACGTGACAAAAGGAGGTTCCTGGCTCGGGATTACCATGTGAAAGACACGATTGGACTCAATGTACTTCGACAAAAAAACGTGAACACTGTTCAGTGTTCAAGTTGCACGTCTCCTATCGTGTGAAAGAGGCCTTAAGGTGCGTACAGACTTTCGCTCTGCTCCGCTATCGAACATCATTTGAGCAGATCGATTGATGATCGACCGGGGAGCAAGAGTGGAATGCGAGAAGAGCTAACATCTCCCGTAACGTTCATGATCGGTGCGAGTGCGGAGCGATTGCGGAATGAGGGCGGAGCGATTGCAGAATGAGGGCGGAGCGATTGCGGAATGAGGGCGGAGCGTGCGGGGAGCGGGTTGAAGGCGCGTATATATGTACGCACCTTTAGATTGCTGCTAGATAGTAGGAGTGATTAGGGGAGGATAGAGCATAGGACCTCTCCGTCTTCGAGAAAGAGCCATGTTAAAAGTGATATCTCACAGACTCTAGTTTAGTGCTAAAGTGTTCAAATGGAAGTGCAAAAGCAGAATACTGTATTCTTTTATGTGAAAAATAACCTTTTATTCAATCTTTGACCAATATAGAAGACTTAAAACAAATGGTGTTCACCATCACATACAATATTCTTATCAATTCATGTCAAAATAGAATAGCTTATTAGTCTTTAACCAGGTGCTATAAAAAAAACTATAATCTTTGTTGAAAATGCATTTTCTAGCGTTTTCGTAGTGGCTGGCGAATGGGACTTATCAACAGATCCTGACTGTGAGGAGTGGGGATGTGCTCCCAAGTCAACCTTCTACCAAATTGACAAAATAAGTTTTCTCCACACTAATGCTCCAGCTCAAAATGGCAAGAATCTTGCATTGCTGAGAACAAGACTGCCTATCAATTTTAATGGTAAGTGGGCATGACTGTGAAATTTGCTGATAACAAGACTGCCTATCAATTTTAATGGTAAGTGGGCATGACTGTGAAATTTGTATAGATTTTCTGATTTTTCTCTAGGGATAAGACAGTTACTTGATAGTTTTTCACACATTTTCAAATCATGTCTATATTTTCCATGTTTCACTCTATGCAGAAAAAGATTAATGAGTTAGGATCAATCAATTTTCGTAGTAGCTATTCATTCATACTAAATGAGAATACTATAGTCCATACAAAATTACTTCAGACTTAGAGGAATATGCGACGCAGAGAAATAGTAAGTGCCGAGCACAGTTATCAGTGGACGCCGTGACCTTTCAAGGTGAACGTCTGGCATTGGAGGAGACTAGCCCCTCCCACTAGGAGACGTGTATATTCTTGAGTAGGCTTGTCTAGGTCAATGGCAGCGTTCAGCTTGCTAGATTACAGCATTCAATAATAACTGTGATCCGCCGTTACTATTAATACAGTAAATACAGTTGGCAACCGTTCACCTTGATAGATTACGGCATACAATAATTATTACTGTGATCCCCCATTACTATAAATTCAATAGGTTTAACAAAGGTTTTCTTCCTTCCCCCCATTTCTTCTTTACCTTTTTCCCTGATTACTTCTCTTCTCTTCTTTGCCTGCCTATTACATAGGAAACCATAGTTGGCTAGGTATCTTCCTCTCTTTTTTTCTCTTCTCCAACACACCCAACCACAAAGTCCATGGTTTTTTATATTTGTAACATTTTATTGTGTTTTATTTGTTTCATAATTCTTTGTAATTTAGTTTTGTCTTGTTTTGTGTGTTTTTAATAAATTAATAATAATAAAAATAATACTGTAAATCTCTAATCAAGCTTCAGTTAATTAGGGATTGATAATAATGTAACATCCGAAACCAGTAACTACAGTTATGAGGTTTGATCAAGCTTTGGTTTGACCAAATAAACAGTCCTATCTGTTATCAGTGTAGATGAGTTACTTCAAATCAAATTGAACTTCTTCCTCGAGTTCTCAGCGAAGAGCATTTCTCTTTCTTTTTCTTCTTTCTGTCTGTCTCTCTCTCTCTCTGTAATCCGTTCAAATCCTATCTCTCAGGTAGAAAACAATGTGTATCTGTTAAAAATAATAGGTACAATTGGTTAAATTTTAACCATGGCGTCCCTCAAGGTTCTATCTTAGGCCCCCTACTCTTCACTCTTTATGCAAATGACCTACCCTCTGTCATCAAATTTTCTAGTTTCCATACTTTCAAATTTTTGCAGGCTGCCCAATCACCAAAATTAATGAAACAGTAAATAAAATGAATCACGATATAATTTCAATAGTAGAATGGACAAATAAAAACGGACTAAAACTCAACCCTATAAAAACTCAGCCCATAATAATTGGATATTCAAGACTAGTAAACAACATCGATTTAAACTCACTTAACAAAATTAATGTTGATGGTGTCGGAGTAGCTTACTGTGATTCAGTTAAAAACCTTGGAATTATTATGAACAAAAATCTTGACTGGTCTGATCAAATTAATAAGACTTGTAAATTTATATTCTCTGCCATGCATTCATTGAAGAAGATGCAAGATATTCTTCCTAGAAAAATTAGATTCTTACTAGTCAAATCGCTCATATTCCCACATCTTATGTATTGTAATTCTGTGCTCAATGATATGCAAGTAACCTTAAACGATACACTTCAGCGATGTCAAAACTATTGCCTCAGGTTTGTTTACTCTCTCCAACGCCATGAACGAATCACTCAATCCCATATCGACAGTTCAACTTTAAAGTTACCTGATCAGAGAATGCTTCGTATAATCAAGCTTGTTAGGGACATTTCAAAATATGGTGAACCAATCTATTTCAAAAACGATTTTAAATTTGTCTCTGAAGGTAGGAGAATTGATGCTTCCCACACTAGAACAGGTGAAAATACTCTTAAGAATTCCAAATAATCGAACAACAACTATTTATACAAAATTCTTCCTTGTTAGCGGTTTTCGTGCATGGAATGCACTCCCAAATCAAATTAGGTCCATAGAGAGACGAGCGGGCTTCACCCGTACATTGAGACATTATCTTTTAGAAAAATTGGCTGAAACTGTCCATCCCTAAAGCAGCATGACATTCAATTAAACCTTCCTTAATCCCTATCCTTATCCTTTATAATTATTTTCCTCCACTCCCAAGTAAAAATGATGGGTATTCTCTTTTTATTTCATTCATGTAAACTTAGCATGAAAAAAAATTTGCATAAGTTTAGCATAAGCTTAGTGCATAAATTTAGCATAAGATTGTTTCTTATTCAAACTCTTCCTCGAGTAGATCTTAGCAACCTCATTCTATATCCCTTACCCTCTCTTTTGTATTATAATTTCCCCTTCATAATTCCCTAATTAGAATTATTATTATTTCTTCATGAACTTTCATAATCGTATTATCTTGTTATTTACATAAACTTATCTCTTTTGTACAATAATTTCCCTTTGTTATTAACATTATTTTTGGATTTAAATCAACAAAACTCTTTTCTAATAATAACTTTCACTCCCTCTTTATTCCAATTATTATATCATATCGATTTTCTAGTTATTGGGAGTTAACTTTTTCTTTATTTTTATCCTTATTATTATTTACTTTTCTCTGTTAATTGATTTAACTCTGAATAATTTATCGTTTCTATGATTTGGTTTTTACTTATTGATATTTTTAGTCTTAATTTTTCTTTCGCTTAGACATAATATTTTGTTTGAATTTTTAACTTTTTTTACGGTTAAGTGCTGAAGGGGAGGGTATCCTTGATACCCTCTCTGAGAATGGACTTCTTAAGGTCCAAACTTCACCGTTTCATGTGAAAACATTACAGTAGTACCTTAACTTTTGCATTTTTCATCACTTTTCTTGCTCAATATTATTGTAGAACTCATTAGTTTAATATGATTCACCATGTCATTTTACCGCTACTGGTATTTATTTTTAACGCTAGAACGTAAGTTGAATTATGTTTTGTTAAACACATGAATAAAGGAATCTGAATCTGAATCTGTCTGTCTCTCTCTCTCTTTGTTTTGTAATTGATTAATACTGATGCAGAACTGTTGAATAATTATTTATCTTTCAAGTTTGATTTAATTTTAAATCATAGGAAACAGCTTTGTAACAATTAATATCTCTCTCTCATATCCTCTTTCATATTTTTTCACATATTGTTTTACATGTTTAACAACGTCGTACTACTCTTACATTGTTTCATGCTATAATTAAAAATAATACGCCAGTTGAAAACTTTTAATTCATTTGAATTTTTATTTTTTCTCAATTTTAATAGACTTTCATTTATTCTATGTAAGCACAGACTCAAGTAAAGTTTATCTTCTCATCAGAAACAAAGTGATTTTAGTTCTAGAGAATAGATGCTTTCGACTATCCTTGTTTTTTGTCTTTCTATCTCCATTCTTCATTCCTTTTCACAAATGGCACTGAATGTAAATAGCATTGGATGTAAAATTGCAAGGCAAACCTTGTACGTTTTCTTTCAAAATTCGGATGAGTCTGCTGTTTCACTAAATGGAATAGTATCATGGTACATGACATAAAAATATTTCTTTTATTCTTCTATTGTTCAAGGTTATGTTGGACCTATTTGCGTGGACTATGGTGAAACACTCAGGAGAGAATTCAATGGGAGATTCGGTATTCGCGTATCTGGCTGGGGAGTGAGTAATACTGGTAACTGGAGCAATTAATTCTCTGTTAATTATAATTGTCTATATAAATATAAACGGATCACATCAGAAGAAACAAAATCAATGCAAACGAACTACTCAATACGGTCAATGAACAAATTTCTGAAAGGAGTACAAAGTCAATCCCACTAGATACTCCTTCAGATTATAGCTATAAATTGTTTTTTATCAATAATGGATTTCAAATTACTGGAAAGCAAATTGGAATATCACTCTCCTATCGTCTTCCTTTCAAATAATTCAAAATTATGCTTGTACAATAATTCTTCCTGATAGCGTATTATATGCATGTTATTGATTCCTTCTCTGTTCAAAGTCAGTAGATTTTCTTATGTACATTATCACATCACAAATGTGTTGCCCATGAGTAGTATAATATTTTTGTTACTCCTGGTGCAAGGTGAAACGTCAAGGTCAAAGGTGAAGTACAAGGTCAAAGGTCCAAGATCAAGGTCAACAATGAAAAAAAATTTTTTTTATATTCAAAGTGGCCACCTTGACCTTTGACCTTGACCTTGACATTACCTTGACCTCGACCTTGTTCTTTGACCTTGACCTGAACTTGGCCTTGACCTTTGACCTTGACAATATCTTTGACCTTGACCTTCCACCTTGCGCCAGAAGTGATAAAACTACTGTATACTGTTGTAGTGTATTGTTAATATGCCTACCTGTGAGAAAGATTGCTCAACAGAGTCACTCCTTTTCGTTGTCATAATAATAGACTATAATAATTATTTTTAGTTATTTTTATTGTCGAACCAGTATTTTGTAAAGATCTACCAGCAGAACAATAAGCTGATTGTGTTACTGATGTTTCTTGTTAGTTACTAATGTGTTTGTCAAGTGTGCAGACTATCAACAGAACAATCGGCTGGTGATGTTGACATATCTTGAATAATTTGTGATACTTACTGATGTCTTTCTCATGTGTGCAGACTTTCAACAGAACAATCGATTGGTAGACGATGATCTTGAGATAATGCCTTGAACAGTTTGAGCTAGTTACTGATGTGTATTTGATGAACTCCTTCTTCCAGAAAAATGAAACAAGAAAGTGGACTTGGATGAGTCCGGATGGAGAAACAAAAAATGAGATTGACTTCTTCATACTTACTTACTTACTCCTCAGCGCTACAGGTCGTTACAACCCTTGGCCTCCCAGACATAGCCCCTCCATCTCTCCCGATCCTGTGCCTGCCTTCTCCAGTTACGAACTCCAAGCGTCCTTAAATCATTCTCCACATCATCCGTCCATCTACTCCTAGGCCTACCTCTTCTTCTTCTATTGTATAGCCTTTCCCTCCATATACATTTTGCAACTCTTTCATCATTCATCCTTACCATATGTCCTATCCATCTAATCCTGCCAGCCTTGATAAATCTGACGATATCCTCACTGCCCAAGAAACGCTCAATTTCACAATTTTTTCTCCGTTTCCAGTGTCCATTTTCACACACAGGGCCAAGGATCCTTCTTATCACCTTTCTTTCAAAAATTCGTAGCCTTTCCATGTCACCAGCATTAAGTACCCAAGTCTCAGAGCCATAGCATACTACAGGCCTGACTAATGCCTTATACAACTTCACCTTTGTAGCTCTTGATAGTAGTCGAGACTTGAATAACTTTATACTTGCATAGAATGACCTGTTACCTGCCATTATTCTATTTTGTATCTCAGCTGTGATCTTACCACTACTTGTCACAATTGACTTCTTCATAACAGACAAAAAACTCATTGTAGAAGATGTGGACGTAGAGAATGATGTTAACATAGGAAGTGACCATAGACCAATTAAGATGATTATAAAAATAGAAGAGAGAAGAAGATTCAACAAAAAAGTCCGCACGAGACTGAGTTCAGAAGCACTAAAAATGAAATCATTTGAAGAGAAATTGGAAGAAAACCTAGCTCATGGAATGAATACTGAATGCTCCGATATGGAAGACATATCAAGTAAACTATCTGCTATTATTAAAAGTACAAGTGATACCTTGAACGACAGAGAAGGAAACAGAAGACGTCCAACTCCAAGAGAGATAATCAGACTTTTGGCAAAAAGGAGAAGACTGAAAACGTCTGATAGGGATAGAATTGAATTCACTGAAATTTCTAAATTAATAAGGCGAAAATGGAAAGAATGGACAGCGCTCAAGAAAACTGAAGAATTAGAAGACACAATTAAATCAAGAGGAAGTATTAAACAAACATTGAGAAGACAACAGCTAGGCACCAATATAATGATCTCGATGAAAAATGAGACTGGCGAGGAAGAGAGACAAGTGGAAGGTATTCTCAGGACAATCTGTAACTTCTATGAAAAATTATATAGTATACAGGGGCCTGAAACAGACACATCAGCAGAGTGCAGTGGAAGGAGAGAGTAACAGCTGGATGCAGGTCAAGTAGAAAATAGCCTTCCAATCCTGGAAAGTGAAGTGGAGAGAGTAATAAGCAAATTAAAAGAAGGAAAAGCGGGAGGACCGGACAGAGTTACAAATGAAGAAATAAAAGCGGGAGGAAGAGCTGTAACCAGTATACTAGTTAAGTTGTTTAATATATGTCTAAAAAATAGAAAAGTTCCTGATTTATGGTTGAAGGCTAACCTAATACTACTGTATAAAAAGGGAGACAGAAAAGAAGTAAAGAACTATCGCCCAATAAGTCTCCTCTGTACAATTTACAAAGTCTTCATTGCAATAATAACATACAGAATAGGAAGAAATTTAGATGCCGCAACACAGAACGATCAGACCGGATTCAAGAAAAATTTCTCTACACTAGACAATATCTTAGTACTGCTGGAATTGATACGAAAGGCGAGGGAATACAATTTCCAAATGGTCCTACTATTCATCGACTTTGAAAAAGCATTCGATAGTGCAACAACCAATGCTATTATGAATACGTTAGCTGGACTTGGTGTTGAAGATGAATATTTACAAATTTTTAAATATATATATGAGAATATGAAATTAGAATGCTCAGTAAGAGGAGAGAGTAAAGAGATACGTGTGAAAAGAGGATTAAGACAAGGTGATGTTCCATCTGCAAAAATATTTAATGCCGTTTTAGAAACAACCTTCAAAAATTTAGACTGGCAAGATAGAGGCATAGATATCAATGGGGAGAGGTTGAACTGCTTGAAATTTGCCGATGATATTGTTCTTATAGGAAGAAGTGCAAGTGAAGTTAAGGATATGTTAAAGGAGATGATGGAAGAAACAAAACAAATAGGCCTTAAAGTAAATTTTGAAAAATCAAAGGTTATGAGTTTCAATTGTCAAGCAGATGAAGTAATTGATTTGAACCAAGGAAGAATTATCGAAAATGTCAACAGCTTCATATATTTAGGGCAAAGAATTGGAAAAGACGGTCAATGGGGAGAAATCACAAGAAGAATTGCGTTGGGATGGTCAATGTTTAAAAGATTCAATCACCTTTTCCGCTCCACGGTTATTATAGAAAATAAGCGAAAATTACTTCAGATGTGTATAATCCCAGTTATGTTGTATGGCTGTGAAACATGGACTCTCACAGGAAAAATTGTCAGGAAAATGAGAACTAGTATGAGAGCAATGCTAAGGATCATGTTGGGAGTTACTAAAAGAGATAAAAAGACGAAAATATGGATATCCAAAGAGACAATGGTTGAGGACATAGGACGGTTGATAGTAGAAAGAAAATGGAACTGGGCAGGACATATAGCGAGAACAAAAGACAACAGATGGACAAAGAAGATAATAGACTGGTATCCACGAACACTGAAGAGAAGCAGAGGACGACCAACCAACAGATGGGACGAGGAATTTAGGAGAGTCTGCGGTGGAGCAACATGGCAGAGGGTAGCACAGGAGAGGACGGAATGGGAGAGGATGAAGAAGGTGTACGGCGGTGTTTGGCTATACAAAGACTAAATTTCAAAAGTGAATGTTATCTATCATGTTCATATTTCATTTGGTGCCAACCAAAGAAGTAACCTCAGCGGAAGCTGATTTGCAACCATGAAAATTTTATTTTATTTTTACTATGTACCAATAGGTAAATACTGTAAAAGTTGCAATAAAAGGTTTATTTATTTATTTATTTATTCATTTACTGATGTGTTTGTGATGTGTGCAGATTATCAACAGAGCAATCGGTTGGTGATCTTGACATAATATTGCCTTAAACAGTTTGAGTTAGTTACTAATGTTTGTGTCATGTGTGCAGATTATCAACAGAACAATCTGCGGGTGGTGTTACTAATGTGTTTTTCATGTCTGCAGACGATCAACAGAACAATCTGCTGGTGGTGTTTATGATGTTACTTTTAAGTTACTGATGTCTTGTGATGTGTGCAGACTATCAACAGAACAATAAGCTGATGGTGTTCGGTGATCTGGACATAGTTCCCTCCACCTGGTCAGCTCTGCCTGACTTTCTGCCCGACTCGTTCAAATCACAGGAGACAGACGAGTCCTACTTCCTCATTCAGACTCTCAACGAGACCAGTCATAAGTCAGACACTGGCGGTCCTGTCATGGTCAACTTCAGGGTAATTCATACTAATTCAATTCAATTTATTCGCAACACACAACAATGAGTAAAAGCCATAACGTGAAAAATTGAATAATAATTACAGTAATAATGAAAATAACACATTAAAAAATACAAAATTGATAGAATGATGTGGTGTGCTGGAAGAAATGGAGAGAGAATACCTTGCTAACTATGGTTTCCTATGTAAGAGGCACGTAAGGTATAACTTGAAGGGGAAAGTGTGAAGGGAGTTAAAGAAGGTAGATATGATATGCAGGGCTGAGGGAAAAATTATTATCATATTACATTCACAATTTTATGTTTTACAATTACTATGTTATAATTATTATACAACAATAGTTATGACAATTAAATCAAGAATAAGACCATAAAGGAGATATAATATAAAAAGATATGGTATAGATCGTTTATGTTCCGATTTTCAAGCCGATCACTGTCGACTACTGTCTATTATTACTGTTTTAGCCGGGTGAGAGTGTTAAGGTTCGTACAGATTTACGCGCCGTGAACATGAGCAATTCACTTTTAATCAGCTGATGTCAAGCTTTTTATATCTGTATCTTACCGTTTCTGTGAGAATACAGATACAATCAGCTGATTAAAAGTGAATTGCTCATGTTCGCGGCGCGTATATCTGTACGCACCTTAAGAACGGCACAGTATGAGAGACTAACAGCGTCACATACCATCACCAAAAATAAACACTTGGTACCAGCTTGAGTTACAGTAACATTTGGAAATAAACACCCTATACCATGGGATATCTCCTTCAGTTATATTTCCTATATGATAAGACGTTGATGTTGTCGATACCACTATATTTGTTCAAAATCAATTCAAATTACAAAATCAGGTTTCCTGGTAACACCTTCCACATTTTTAGCTGAACTTAATTTTTCCTAATTATGGAGAAATACCACAACCTTACAATCTGATTATTATATTTTCGTGATATTCACGTTACGAGTCAGCACCTGATTGACATTTTGGTTCGCTATCTTCCAATGCTATTAGACAAAGCAGATCCTTTCTACCTCCACAATGTTGCTAAATCGATCGTTGACTATGAAGGAACACAATGAACTACCAAAATATTATATCTCAATAATTATTATAGAAATTGATTATTAATCATGAGAACATCATCATCTTCTTCTTCTTCTTCTTCTTCTTCTTCTTCTTCTATTTTTTCTCTCCTGAAAGATACTAGATATTTAAGTGCTAAATAAATCACTTGATTATCAGTTTATCAGAGATTGATAATAGTGTTGCAAATGGATAATTGTCAAACTACAGATTTATTAGAAGTTTGGATGGATTATAATCTCGGTTCCATTATCAATATTAATCTCTGATTAGGTAACTAAAGATGAAGAAAAGCAGCAATATTTTTTAACGGCCCAGCACTGTTATCGGTGAAAACCGTGATCTATCAAGGTAACCGTCTGCTATTGGCTCAGACAAGCCCCTCCCCAATTGGCGGATCATACAAACGTTACAAAATGGCGATCCAAACAGCAAACACAGAGGAGGAGGGGCTTGTCTAAGTCAATTACTGACGTTCACCTTTTAGGTAAACTGTTTGATTGGTCACAATGTAAAGTTGTGAAGAATATGAAATATAAATACAAAATATTAGTAATAAATCTTTAGCGAATGTGTTCTAAAGTGAGTGTGAGTAAAGGAGGCTCCTTTTTACTTTCCTTGTCCTATTACCATAGGTAAGGAAAGTATTGTTTTCCGAAAAAAATTAAGGTACCCAAATTTCTAAATTTCTATACGTTTCAAGGTCCCCTGAGTCCAAAAAAGTGGGGTTTGGGTATTGGTCTTCTGTATGTGTGTGTGTGTGTGTGTGTGTGTGTGTGTGTGTGTGTGTGTGTGTGTGTGTGTGTGTGTGTGTGTGTGTGTGTGTGTGTGTGTATGAGTGTATGTGCGTCTGTGTACACGATATCTCATCTCCCAATTAACGGAATGACTTGAAATTGGAACGTAAGGTCCTTACAATATAAGGATCAGACACGAACAATTTCGATCAAATGCGATTCAAGATGGCGGCTGAAATGGCGAAAATGTTGTCAAAAACAGGGTTTTTCGCGATTTTCTCGAAAACGGCTCCAACGATTTTGATTAAAGTTATACCTAGAATAGTCATTGATAAGCTCTATCAACTACCACAAGTCCCATATCTGTAAAAATTTCAGGAGGTCCGCCCCATCTATGCAAAATTTGATTTTGGATTCTCAATTATCAGGCTTCAGATACAATTTAAACAAAAAATTCGAATGAAATAGATTGAGCATGAGAATCTCTACAATTAATGTTCAGTAATATTTTCACCTAAAATTGAAAATAAGCTCGAAATTCGAGAAAGTGTGATTATCCAATTGCAAACTGTTGGCAACTGTTGATTCTATTGAATGATTCACTATGAAGAGATAGCAGACCTCGTGTGTCTCCAGCGTTATTACCCTGTCACCAGCTGACTCAAATCTTTGAATAGTAGACTTGGGATGTGCGGGAACACTAGTGTCAGGTGATCAATTTTCATAACGGCAAGGAAAGTTGTGTGAGTGCGCCACACCAGATTTTTCCTTTTATATTATCCTTGAAATGCAAAATTTCCAAAAACCTTGTATATACGTCCACGCGCAATTAAAAAAGGAACATACCTTTCAAATTTCATGAAAATCTATTACCGCGTTTCACCGTAAATGCGCAAATATAAACATTCAAACATTAAGAGAAATGCCAAATCGTCGACTTGAATGTTAGACCTCACTTCGCTCGGTCAACTACAGACTTATTACTGAATTACAACTCACAACTTGATAACTTGATTGAGACTCAACACAACCTCATTCAATGCATGATATTATTTAACATAATTAATTATTATACAATCATAATAATTCTGTATTACTGAATCAATTTGAAATAATTTGATTCCGTACTCAATTGATCACTATGTCAGTAAAATACTGAAATCTGTTTCATGTTGAAGAGGAAAGGTTCCAAGCACCATCGCTACTATTTATACGGCGTCTTCTCGTTTGAAACGGCATTCGCTATCGTCGCCAAAGCAGAAGCGTTGGATGTGGCTGCCAAGGTCCGTTATCACCTCAAGTGGATTCTGGATAATATGTATCTGAAAGACTTTAAGCTTCCAGATAAAATCTTAAAATTGATCTCTGGTAGCGATTATTAGTACTAGTTATTATAATTCGAGTATTATTGATCAATTACTATATTGGCAGAATAATAAAATTTGTTATTATCTCTTTGCAAGTAGAATGAAACCTGATTCTTATCCACTCCTTGAAGATATAATAAAACCTGACTCTCATTCATTCATTCATTGTCATTGATAAATAAACAAATCATACACAATTATTGGGAGAGGACAATAGGCCGAGCTCTAGAACACTAGGGCCGGTTTCCGAGCTCGGGATTTAGCTAAGTTCTAGACTTTAAACATCTGGAGTCAGAAAATTGGCTTTCCGAAACGGGGCGTAGTCGCATCTTTATTTTCTCATTTCTATAATTAGAAACGTTTTTCCCTGACGAAATAAAATATTCCTAAATAATTCAAAATGACTGGAACTTATACTATTTTATTGTGTTCAATTTTCTATTTTTTGATATTTAATTTAAACGTGGACTGCGACTACGCCCCGTTTCGGAAATCCAATTTTCTGACTCCAGCTGTTCAAAGTCTACACCTTAGCTTAATCGCGTGCTCGGAAACCGGCCCTCAAACTGTGTATCCCAGAATATGGTAAGTGCAACTTTTCATAGATAAAAATATCCATATGGAAAAAATCGACTCTAAAAAAATATATCATTTCACCACCACTCATTTTAAATATATACAAGAATAGATACAAGAATTTATATATACAAGAATAGTTCTGAAAAACCATTTCTGGTCTTCACATTAAAATTAAACTCATGTGGACAACAAGTCCAGTTTTATTCTTAATTCACACTCAGTTCCATTCAACAATCCCAAAAAGAGACAGTTCAAATTTCTCTCATTCAATAGTTGAAAAAGTTTGACACGATAATTTCAGACTCATATCAACAGGACTTCTGATGATTATCTAGTACTACAGTAAATTATTTGATATGTGTTTATAAACACAAATATGTATTTAGTATGTTGTATGATCTTCAAAATTCTTTTGGAGTGTTGTGTGGAGGCGAATGTTCAACATAGAATGGACTGACAGAGTTACCAATGAGGAGGTATTCCAGAAGGCGGTGGAAAAGAGATCTCTCCTGAATTTTCTCAGGGACAGACGACATTCTTGGATTGGCCACATGATAAGACACGACGCATCCACGTCAAGTATTCCTGGAAGAAAGTACGGAGAGGACGCGCATCCTACCTAGCTGAAGGTTGGTCATAAATCATTTTCGTGAGAGTACGAAGAGAGCGCGCCATTTAAGTGCGCGCTCTCTTCGTACCTCACTGATTTACCCTTCTAACAGCTTGACAGATCTTCGTTCTCCCTGATAATATATATATATGAATATACATGCTACTATATATTTTCTAGTTCTCTTCAATAAACTTGCTTGCTGTGAAGAAGTCTTTACCTGCATTTAGAAGATTCGACCTAGAACTATTATCTGAGGTTGTATGGATTGAGATTAAACTACCAGGACACCATCTTTTAGTTTCCTGTCATTATATTTCTCCTTCTTCAGATTTACAATCCTTCAGCAGATACCTTGAGAAGCTGAGTGAGAAGCTGATCAATAGCTCCTTGGATCTAGTAATTTTGGGTGATTTCAACGCTGATGCTGTTCATTGGATTGATTATTCCCTTGTACCTAATGCTCATTATCAGGCACTGCGAAGAGCAGAAGTCATACTGCAATTTATTGATGAGAACTGTCTTGATCAATATAATAGAGGTTGTAATGACGATAGAGTCCTTGATCTAGTGTTGAGCAACCTGAAGAATGTTGATATTTCTCATTTAGCTATGCCATTTGTAACACCTGACGTCTATCATCCCCCTTTTTCAGTGAAGATAAGGGGTGTCTCTCCAAGTGTACCTACAGCTCCAACCAGTGCAGTTTACAACTTCAAGAATGGTGATTACTATAGACTGTATAATGAAGTCCAAGATACCAGTTGGTGTACCGTTATGAATTATAGTAACCCTGATGAGGCTGCTAAAATACTGTCTGGTGTGATCAAAAGAGCAATGGATAATTGCATCCCGAAAATAACACCTAAGGAGTCACCATATCCCAAGTGGTTCTCTTTCAGATTGATTAGGCTGATTAAGGCAAAGAAGAAAGCACATAAGTTATATAAGAGAAGTCTCCTCAACAGGGATTATGTCAAATTCGCCACCCTGCGTTCTCAAGTGAAGAGTCAACTGAAATGGGACAGGCAAGTTATGATAGAAAACACAGAAATTCACTTGCAAGCTGAACCAAGAAGCTTTTGGAGATATGTGAGGCAGAACCGAACAGAAGCCAACAATTGTCCATCCTCCATTATCGTTGATGATGCTATAATATCTCAACCAGATGAAATTTGTGAGCATTTCGGTCATTACTTCTCCTCACTGTATCAGATGAACATTGCTCCAATAGATGTGGATGATGACACCAATAGGAATCTATCATTTGGCATACCTGATGTCAATGAAGAAGTTGTTATTAGGGAGATTGACTGTTTGAATGATTCATCTTCAGGACCAGATGGAATACCTGTCTTCATAATAAAAGGGATAAGCCGAGTCATTGCTCCAGTATTGACACCAATCATCAGGAACAGTTTTCTAATGGGAATATTCCCTAGTGTCTGGAAACACTCCATTGTTGTTCCAATCCCCAAGAAGTCTAGATCCAACAATATACAAGATTTCAGACCTATTTCCATTCTAAACCCATTTGCAAAGATAATTGAAAGAGTCGTTCACAGACAGATCTTCAGGAATGTAAAAACCTCCATCTCAGAATGTCAACATGGATTCATGCCGGGTAAATCCACTGCAACCAATCTGTCAAACTTTCTTTCTGTAGTTGGACCTTGTGTAGAGAATCAGGAACAGATTGATGTAATCTACTTGGATTTTGAAAAAGCTTTTGATAAGATGCCTCACTCCATTCTACTCAAGAAGCTCTCCAACATCGGCTTCAATCAATTGTTAGTCAACTGGATAACATCATATCTCTCCAATAGAACATTCCAAGTCCGATTCAGAGGAGCTACTTCTAAGAACTTTCTAGCAACATCTGGCGTTCCTCAGGGCTCTAATCTTGGACCGTTACTATTCAGTATATTCATGAATGACATTGTAGAGAATCTTGATTGTCATGTGCTGATGTATGCTGATGATCTGAAAATATTCAGGAAAATTAGCTCTAAAGAAGACTCAATGTCATTGCAGAGAAATCTTAATCAAGCTTTGAATTGGTCCATGAAAAATGGCATGCCCATCAACGTAAGCAAAACATTTGTAATGAGCTTTTCAAGAAAAACGAATACCTTGAGATTTCAGTATAACATTGCTGACAGACAAATTCAACGTGTGACCTGTGTGAAGGATCTGGGTGTCATATTTGACAGTAAACTACTTTTTAACGCACATATTGATGATATAGTAGCTAAAGCGAGAAGACAGCTTGGTGTAATAAGGTGGATTGGCAGAAACTTCAAAAATCCTCAAACATTGAAGACACTCTTTTGTTCCATCGTCCGATGTCACTTGGAGTACGCGTCCATCGTTTGGAATAGAGACAGAATATGCACAACAAAGAAAATAGAATCTGTGCAAAGAAGGTTTGTACGTCTGGTGTTGAAGAGGCTCATGCCGGATTTGGAGCAGCTTCCTTATAAACAGTTTTGCAACGAGGTAAAAATTGAATCTTTGGAATGGCGAAGAATGAAGTTTGATGCGATTTTTTTGCATGACTGTCTACATGGACGTATAGAAGTTGGCGACCGAGGAGTTGGTGTCATTGTACCGGCGCGGAACTTGAGACAGTACCATCAATTTCATGCCATTCTTAGAAGCTGCACTGCTCCATTAGAAAGATGCGTTGCAATTGGTAATAAACTGTCAAATCTAATCGATTTTTTTGAAGTGTCGAGAATTTTTAAAAGGAGAATAAGATCCTTCCAGGAACCTATCCAGCAGTTATGAGTTCCAAAACACATTTTTATGACAGTTGCAATAAATAAAGGCCACTTGTGCCGTTCTATTGCACGCAAATTGCCTAAGCATATACTCACTAGTCACTTGGCGCCATGTGGTGGAACGGGTTGGCTGTAAGGGGTGATGTGGAGGCCAACTATTATTATTATTATTATTATTATTATTATTATTATATTATTATTATAAGTAACAAAAATAATTCAAAATGACTGGAGCTTATACTATTTTATTGTGTTCAATTTTCTATTTTTTGATATTTAATTTAAACGTGGACTGCGACTACGCCCCGTTTCGGAAATCCAATTTTCTGACTCCAGCTGTTCAAAGTCTACACCTTAGCTTAATCGCGTGCTCGGAAACCGGCCCGGATGAATTTTATCCCAGAATATGGTAAGTACAACTTTTCATAGATAAAAATATCCATATGGAAAAAATCGACTCTAAAAAAATATATCATTGTCACCACCACTCATTTTATATACGGTACAAGAATAGTTCTGAAAAAACTATTTCTGGTCTTCACATTAAAATTAAACTCATGTGGACATCAAGTCAAGTTTTATTCTTGATTAACACTCAGTTCCATTCAACAATCCCAAAAAGAGACAGTTCAAATTTCTCTCATTCAAAAGTTGAAAAAGTTTGACACGATAATTTTAGACTCATATCAACAAGACTTCTGATGATTATCCAGTACTACAGTAAATTATTTGATATGTGTTTATCAACACAAATATGTATTTAGTATGTTGTATGATCTTCAAAACTCTTTTGGAGTGTTGTGTTGGAGGCGAATGTTCAACATAGAATGGACTGACAGAGTTACCAATGAGGAGGTATTCCAGAAGGCGGTGGAAAAGAGATCTCTCCTGAATTTTCTCAGGGACAGACGACATTCTTGGATTGGCCACATGATAAGACACGACGCATCCACGTCAAGTATTCCTGGAAGAAAGTACGGAGAGGACGCGCATCCTACCTGGCTGAAGGTTGGTCATAAATCATTTTCGTGAGAGTACGAAGAGAGCGCGCGCCATTTAAGTGCGCGCTCTCTTCGTACCTCACTGATTTACCCTTCTAACAGCTTGACAGATCTTCGTTCTCCCTGATAATATATATATATATATAAATATACATGCTGCTATATATTTCCTAGTTTTCTTCAATAAACCCCTACAACAAAAATCAACCTTATCGATATCTCAACCATTTCAATGATCTCAACATTTGAAGATACTATTAAATAAATTGAATAATCAAGTGTTAGTGAACAGACAGATGTTAACGGAATCGAGTTAATATATAAATTTTGACCGAGCGAAGTGAGGTATGAGATTCAAGTCAACGGTTTTGCATTTTTCTGTATGTTTATATGTTTATCTTATGTTCCGCATTTACGGCGAAACGCGGCAATTGATTTTCATGAAATTTGTTAGGTAGGCCTATGTGTGGAATATTTTTACACATAAATATACACATAATACACCAATCCCAACAGCCATTAGCCATTTTCACACCGATATCTCGGCGACATGACTTACAGACAGGATTTACTCTGATGGACAGTATAAGAGAAGACTGTGAATTGAAACAGCGCGAGTAACTATTAGTAAATTAATGTTGTGTATTATTCAGCTGAAATCATGTGTCGGCGCATAAAGTCTGTCTGTCTGAAAGTATGTGTGATATAAAATCAAAACAATTTTTTTCTTATGCACTTTCAATGTTATTTCTATATTCTGAAGGAATGAGTCAATTGTGTAGTCTTCTAGGTTCGAGGAATTTGTGTTTAAAATTTGAAGCTGATTGATCAATTCTCTCTAAAGTTCTTGTCGGCTTCAAATTTTAAATACAAATTCCTCGAACCTAGAAGACTACAAAATTGTCTCATTCCTTCAGAATATAGAAATAACATTGAAAGTGCATAAGAAAAAAAAATTGTTCTGATTTTATATCACTTAATATATCACATTAATTGAACACTTAATATATCACAAAACAGGCTGAAAACGCCTTCAATAATTCAAAAGTGAGAACTTCACTAACGCTTGTTCTAATGTGGAGACTTAAATTTCAAGCTATATATGCTCATCCTGAATTTTGAACCCTTGTCAACACTTATCAGACTCGAATCGTATAGGTACGAAAAGAGCGCGCGTCATTTCAGAGCGCGCTCTCTTCGCACCTCGTTGATTTACCCTTCTGACAGCTTGACAGAACTTTTGCATGCTCGCTGTCTTCGTTCTCCCATCTGGAATGTACAGTTGATGGACAAAGGGGTCGTGAAAGGCCCCGGCTACAGTATTTAAGACAAATTAGAGACAAATTAGAATTTCAAATCAGAGTGTTATGAGCTATGTACAATGGAGGAGAGTAGCAATGGAGGATTTAGATGGAAGGCTGCCAACCAATCAAACGATTAAGCTGAAAGAAGAAGACGATATCACTAGGCATCAAATCTGCAAAAAAGTAAGAACCAATCTTGAAAGAAAGCAATTCAAACCGAATAAGTATATTCTATACAAATTCAAAATATGAGGTAACATGATATGAAGAATCTACGCGATATAATATATTGCAGACATAGAGGTCTCTGATAACAGCCTCCTTACTATTTATAGAGAAACGCAGCGTTTTGGTCGAACGACACCAGAATAGAAATTGGGACGTTAGCGCTTTGAAAAATTACAACAGCGATCAATATAAATGAGAAACGACCACAAAATCTCCCCGAAAACTTGCACAGTAAGGCTGTTAAGTGATAAAAAAGTTATGTGAAGCTCTCGGGGGGGCATTTAGATGATGGCCGAAATTCTAAGAGGGGCTTCTGTCCCATGTCATTTCACCCTTGCTTGATATCTTTTAGTATGTCATCAATCTGAAAGTTTGCTCAACATATAAAAACTGCCGTTTGGGTAGTTTCAACTTCAAGAAATTACTTTCATCGTTCTTGATCATTTTGATTGTAAACTATGTTCTCAACCGCATTCAGCAACACTCATCTAAAGCATCTAAATTCAAAAATCTACTTTGTGGAAATAATAAAGGACTAAAAATGTTGTGAAGTTAACAACAACAAGACTCAACCTATTTCGGATTGTGTGTAACCTTATCTAAAATTGGGAGAGGAATAACACAAGGTTACCTTTTTTTTCTCTCCCTATCATTTTAATAATGTACATATTGTATGAATCAATCAATCAATAAAGTTCTATTGCAGTAAAATAATTACTATTCAGTATTTTTTATTTTTGTTACATTATCCAGGGATTTTTTAATATTCAGTTTTGAATAATGGGTAAAATCCGAACAAAAATGATCAAGGAAAAACAATACAACCGAAAGATCCTTTCTCAGGTGAATTTAACACATTGCTGATCATTGTGCAATGAAGTGTAACCCATTTTCATTCATTGACTTGAGAATTCCCACTGCAGGCGTGTCTTTTCTTGACCAATGACAGACATTCTTTATCCAAACAACTAGTCTACCAATCACATGGCACCATTCGCACTTTTATAAATATGTAGCTGCTCAATTCAGTTACCAAGTTACTTAGGTTACTGAGGATTGTTTAAAGAACAGTGAATACAACTAGTTCCTCAATCTAGAGATGGAAGAGATATCTACTACTGAGATATTGCATTTATTCAATAGCTAATGGATTGAAACATAATCAATTCTAAAAATAAATTAATTAACAAAATCCAAATTTATGAATAGTAGCACTCATTCATTAAATTGATATCTAGCTGTTTACCCTGTTGTCAATATTAATTTGTAGTTGCATAAGTCTAAGGAGTGATTTACAGCATTCAATTTGGAATTTCGTTCAATAGTTATTTGTGCAACTAGTGCGCAAAGTGGCAGTTTGCTGCAACGAAAGAAACGTCCACCCATGAGCCGTAGACGAGGGCGGAATGGTTTCTTGAGTGCAGCAGAGGAACTTTGCGCACGTATTTCACATTAAGTTTTTCCTACAGTTACCATTGAATATGAAAAGTGGGTAATTATGGGTAAAATTGCCTGAAATCCATCAAATGTTTTTCTGTGTAATTTTATTATTGATAAAAACCTTAATCCTAAAATCCTAAAGTCCTCGTTGTCCTTGGTTATAATATATAATGAATAATAATTAGCGCGTTGTGCTTCGTTGCACCTCTGCTCACTATAGCAGCCCAGTCACTGTTACCAACTTCATTTTGATTTTGCTGCACTGTTGCTCCATATAACCTACTAAGTATTTTGCGTTGCCATGTTGCAAATCTGGAGTGCAGAAAAATTTTTCCCGCACTAGAGCGGAAAAGTGATTCTTTGCGTTCTGTAATCAGTGCAGCAATGGCCACTTTTCAACGTAACTGTAGGAAAAGATTATTTATGTCATCTCTGCTTCAAGCAACTCTTCGATCATTCCTCGTCCAACAAGTTTTGATCGTAGAAAACCCAGAGTTGAAGTTTTCTATTTTTGTGGAAAGCTGTCAGAAAACGCGTTGTCACAGAGTGATGTGGTTTTTTCATGTGTGAATCTGATGGAGTGAACTGACGTGTCACATCCCTGGCTGTCGCGTCAGCTCACTGGTTCGCAAAGAGCTCACTTGTGCACCATTTTAGTTGGTCAATTGAGCATGCAATGTACGCTACATGAAAAACAATTCAGGTATTCTTGTTCAATGAAACTCAAAGCATTTTAACATTTTTTGTGAGTTGTTTTTTGGAATGACTGGAAAACTCTGGGTATTTTGAGCTGAGCTCTGAAATACTACAACCGTCAGTATGTAGCCTACTGTCGTATATTATCATTCAGATTATGACTATAGATTACAGAATATAACTTCAAACTCTTGAAATCAGATTTTTGGCTGCCATCTTGGATTTTTCTATAATGTGTCACGTTATTCTTTATAATTAAATAACGATTAGCCTCCTGCTTGGCATCAGTCGGTAAAGCATGAGATATTTGATATAATCATATATTTAGGTCGTGGTTTTTTAATAGGATTCAGTCTCAAAATCTTGATAGGCCTAGGTATGGGCTTCTCCTATAACTCTTGTAATTCAATAAAAATAAATATATATATAAATATGATACTTATACTATAGTGTTGAGGAATAAAAATAAATTGCACACCATAAACATTTCATACATATATTAAACAAATAATGCAAAAAAAATAGATCGAGGCAAAAAATATATAAAGAGCGATAAAAAATATAATAAAAAAAATAGAACAATAATTTAAATCAGTAAAATATCACAGGCTAAACTTTATATTCTAGATTTATGGCACGAATCATTACCATGTGCCTTTATCTTAAAATCATATGCATTCTTTTGCATGTAGCTGCGATATGCGCTTGCTAATACTTGTCGACTTGGACAATTCAATTAAAAAATATGTGCTTTAAGATCAGCTTGATAAATTAGCCACTAATAATCCAAATATATATATATATTAAAATCTCTAGTACTTAGTAGATTTCTTTGTATCGAATATATATTTTTATCTCAGGGTGCAAGATTCGGCACCTGACGGAATAGGTAGAGCCATTCATCTAGTGAATTAGAGCTATAACAAACTATCGCAAATTATATTGCAAAAATTAAATATCATATGCATATGTTTTAATAGCCTAGATTTTATACTTCTTTGATTCAATAGAATTTTCTGAAATGTATTGATCTATCTTTTTCTTTCAATAAAATACCTTTAATACTAATTTTACTTGCGCAAGTATTACTCTTATTAATTTCTTAATTTATAATAAAAACCCTTTCGGCGAGCTAGCTTTGATTATTAGATTAATTCGAAGCACTAGGGCGCCCATCACTAATTCAATATTTATCACTCACGTGTCGAAAATCTTCTTATAAGCCGCCGATGTCGATCCAACTCCATGTGGTCCGGGAATATGTTAGCCGAAATCGTCTCTTCCAAGGGGTTATAAATTTATTTGAAAAATGAAAATGACTTCTGCTTTACAATAGCATCACGAAGTCCTTTAAGAAATTTAATAATGTGATTTAACTTTAACTTTTACAAATTTATTAGCAAGGTACTACGCTCTAAAATATTGGGGTCCTCTCATGGTGGCATTTGGTTGGCGAGTGCTGGTTCTCCTTTCTCAATTTTACCAATCTTATTTCCGACTTTCAAATTAACATAAAATTTGAATATCTTAGTCCTCCGCCATTTAGGTTCAAATAGATCTTACAAAAAATACCAAAATATTACTTAGATTGTACGATTAATAATTTCTTTGCTTTCGAGCCATATCGATAACATAGACTATACAAAGTTTTAACACAAAATCCAGTACATTTATATAAATATATAGAAATATTTTTGAATTGGCCTACAGTTGCCGCCTATTAACTGCCGTTTTGCTATTGGTGCATGCAAATTTTATTCGGTATTCATGCGCCTGGTACCTCCTATTTCCTGAATACACTTAATTATTTTTATTTGGTTTATTGGTTATGCTCTTTACATGCTAGCTAATATTCTATACATTAATATTAATTTCATGCTACCTAATAATTAGCCACGTGATCAGGTGTTTTTTCACATTGCATACCGTTTGATTGCAATAGAGCTCTGCCAAGGGGTTTTGGTCAGATTCTACATTTCTCGATTTGATCGATCTCTAGGTCACCGATCCGTGAATACATGTACCTAACCTCAATCTTCAAAATATTTTATATAATAATCTATTTATTAGCAACAAATTCCTTCAAATCCTTTTTAGGTTTTTGTACCGTTTAGCCAGAACAAGCTGATGCTATCTAATCTTAGTTATTATCTATTTGGCGATATTAGCCAGTTACTTTATTTTCAGACCTATTACTATTTCGGTTAGGGATCTTTATCTACCCAAATTCGATACTTTACACGCGCCCCTGGGTTTGAATTCAAAATATTTGAGAATCACAATGTTTTTAATGAAAACCCACCCTTCAATACATCGATATATACTATACTTTATTTATAAATTATACTCTCATACTTCTATCACAGTTCGCAGACATATTTGCTGCATCTCCTTTAGACCTCTATCAAATACAATAACAAATTCTCCTCCTCAACACACATAAAATATCATAAATATAATCTTCTAAACGCACTCCTCCTGACAACACTTAAAACATAATATTTTTAAATTCGCCGCTCGCAGGGCCGCCAACCTAACTACACACATTTCATGATTCTCACAATTGATTCCTTTCAGACAATAATTTCGATTTACAAAACTTCTGGGCTTATATCTTATAGTACTTCTTAGGTCTTAATATAAATGATTTTCTATACATCAGGTACAATCTTTTCTTTTGCTAATGGCTCTTTGGTTTTTTGGTAGCTTGCATTCACTTTAGGTTTTTTCAGGTAACAAACGTGGCATAACTAAAGGTAATAAATATAAAACATATAAATAAATATACTAACATTAATAAATATAATAAATAACAATAATAGATAACTTTTCGGGTTACAATGCTTTTTCATAAACATATGTTTAACAGACGTTACATATTTGATTTAGTTGGCTTTGCCCAGCTGGTCACTGGTTCTACATTTCATACTGCTACATGTTACATCAGAATTTGCTGTCGAATTTCCTAACTAACCTAACTGCTGCATTTTTTTCCTTTCAAAGGTAATTAACAAATTTTAAACATACTATCCCCGCTTGTGTCCTTTTTTATATGATGTAACTAATTTAATTACATAATTAAAAATTAATCTTTTTCCTGTTGCAGGCTTCTAACGGTTGGAAGGAATTAAAACACTGGATTTTTGCCATGCGGTTCTATGCCAAGATTAAATTTATTAAGGAAGGTCAGTAATTGGCTTGATAGTGGTGTTTTCCTTGATTGCTTATCGTATTTATTTCAAATTCGATGATATTTCATGTAGAATTGTTGTGGTCTTCCCATATCTTTTGACTTTCTGCTTGTAGCTATACTATAGGCCGGTTGGGTTATCTGCTGTCCGGTTGTTAATTGTTGAGGCTGTCCTATTATTAATTTATCTTTCTCAAATTTAAAGCCCTTGTATCTGGTGTATTCCTTTAAATAATTCCAAGCTTCATTTATGATAATTCCTTTTAATCCATTCTTTTTCCAATCAATCTGTACTCTTAACTCATCCTTCCTCTTATTTTCATCTAATATTCTTGATTTCGGTTCATTATAACTCATTATGCTCGAGACAATAAACATTTTTATAATATTAAATTTCCAATCATCAATAGTAGTTTCATTTAACAACAACAATACAATATTTTTCATCTTATCCACAACACAGTATTTTATCCATATCACAGCCATTATTACAAACATTACACACCATATCAAAATATTTATCAACTTTTTAACAATATAATCTCTCAACATATAATATCCAGGTACTTCCACTTTCTTTATATTACTTTTTATTGCTTCCATTCTTCTCAAACACCGTTTATCCTTAATTAATCTCCACAAGTAGCCCACTTTATTGTTGCCCATGCATGAGTCATATTTCATCACTCCATTTTTGTCATATTTCTTTGGCCTATTCTTCCGGTCACATAGCTGGTTTGCCCTCTTGAAACGTATGTGCCGCGGATGCACGCCGTCGGTCCGCTCCTGTCCTCCTCGGTGTCGGTCCCGTGTCCTCTTCGGGCGTTTGAACCGTGCATGCGGCCGGTATGCGCGCGCGCGGTTCCTCCTTCGTCGCTTCTTCCGCCTCCGAGCCTTGCGGTGCATGCTTCTCTTTCTGTCCTGTAGTCTGTCCTCTCGGTACTGATGTCGGTCGAGTGTCCTCGGGCGCTTCCGTCTCGGGGCCTTACGGTGGTCGCTCCTCTTGTCCTGGATGCCGTCCTCCCTGGTGTCGTCCTCTTGATCCTCTATCTTGGGGTCCTCTGTCTGCTTCGGTGGTGTCCATTGATAGGCGGTTGTAGGTTCAGTGCACGGATCTGTTACATTTTTAATTTGTTCTGTATCCACCAACTCCTTGATTATAGCATGATCCTGGTGGCTGTTGCTGTTCTCCGGCGGTGAGGGATCTTCGGTAGGGAACAGGATGCTTAGTAGGGATTGATGCTCGCGGCTGGTTTTTGGTGCATGGTGGGCGGCGGTTTTTTGTGGTAGGCTGTCTTGTATGGGCTCCTGTGTGTCTGGTGGTGGGTTATCTTGTGTTTTTTGTTGATTTAATCCTGTTGCATGCGCTAATGTATAATTTGTACTTATTTGATGAGGTGGCGGTTTGTAGTTTCTATTATAATTATTCTGAGTGTAATTATTATTTGAGTTTAATCGATCACGGCCATCATAATAATTTCTTTTGTAGGTTTGCTGTGGATAATGGTTTGTTTGACGATTTTGAAAGCTTCTATTATTCCAATTATTTTGATTATGATCATAGCGGCGTTTAAATTGAGGGGCAGATCGGTAGCGATCATATGATACCGGTTCATAATTTTGGCTGTTATACTGATTGATTTTTGAGTTATGTTGATTTTGTGCGTATCTCTGGTCTGAACGGTGGTTTGATATTGCCATCACAGACTGTATGCCATATAAATGATTTATCAGCTGTTTGCAATCAGTAATGGGTTGTGTGGCGAGTGCCATTCTAACTTGATACGGTAGCTTCTTTAAAATAATACTTGCTAATGCCGATTCATTAATGGGCTCGCTCAATTGAGAATTTTTAAACTGTAGGGCAGTGACGAAAGTGGTACATGCACCGTCTAAGTTAGGGTTGAAATCGCATGATATAATGTCCGCTAGCACGTCCAACTGTTTACTTCTGCTCCAATACTGTTCCAGGAAGACAGCTACAAACTCATCCAATGATGTAAATTCATGGACTCTACTCCGAAAGAACATCAGGGGTTTGCCAATCAATAAACTAGTCAAACGAAGACGCCAAAAATTCCAAGAGGTGGGTGTTAATGATTGAACTAGTTTTATCTGATCTATAAATTCTTTAGGTTGGAGATAGCGGTCTGTATTGTCAAAACGGCCTAATTCATTGAAACTGTGTAGTGAATCAAACGTTGCTATGGGAATAGGCTCTATATTCTCGTGCGGAAATTGATGTATTTGACTTTCAAGTTGTACTATGTTTTGATTTATATCAGAATTTGGGTGAGCTATTTCATGAATTTGCGAAGTGTTTTGTGCTGGTAGGTTATCTATTCTTTCGTTTAACTCACAAGTGACAGTATCTATTTTTGCTGTTAAATCGGTTGTAATTAGTTCTTGATTTTCAGCGGTAGATGCTGATATTGTGTCCGCAGTTTCCTTACCCGTTCTTACCGATGTATCCTTCAATGATTCCCGCATTTCCTTCATTTCCGCCTTCAAGTCCTTCATTGCCATGGTCATTGTTTTTTCTAAACTATTAGAAAATGACTTGATCATCCCCTCTACTATAACCCTTCTTATTGCTTCTTGGGAGACATTTAACGGTTTATTACTGTTCACAGGATTCTTGGCGGTGATTGAAGAGATCTGGGCATTGGACTCCATCGCGCCCCCCTCAGCGTCGATCTCCGCTACTATCGCCGTCTGCAGTGTGTCTGCTACCTTACTTTGCGTGGACGAAAAGAGACTCATATTTTAAAAATGGATTAAGTGTCAAGTGTTTGTTAAAAAAGTGAAAGTTTTGGCAAACAAGGCATTAATAAGGACACAAATGAGGATAGGCCTATGGACATTACAAGCCAGGTAACCTATTTATTACTTAAGCTCTTATAATATAATAATACTATTCATTGATTTCTGACTAGCAGTTTAGGCCCATAAAATATAATAGCTCTCTCTATAAAATATATATATTTTTTTTTTTTTTTACAATAATAATAATATAAAATTTTCTTTAAAACATATAATTTCTCTTTATTTAAAGCTATTGATTCCCCAAAAAGTAATACAAATTTTACTTCGCCAGTTTTCCTCAATACTCGTATAAGTTATCTATAATTTTCAATATGGTTATTGACTTAATTTCAAATAATTATTCAATGAGCTCGGCTCTCATCATCAGTCCCACGTTGGTATGGCATGTTTTATGTCACGTTATTCTTTATAATTAAATAACGATTAGCCTCCTGCTTGGCATCAGTCGGTAAAGCATGAGATATTTGATATAATCATATATTTAGGTCGTGGTTTTCAATAGGATTCAGTCTCAAAATCTTGATAGGCCTAGGTATGGGCTTCTCCTATAACTCTCGTAATTCAATAAAAATAAATATATATAAATATGATACTTATACTATAGTGTTGAGGAATAAAAATAAATTGCACACCATAAACATTTCATACATATATTAAACAAATAATGCAAAAAAATAGATCGAGGCAAAAAATATATAAGAGCGATAAAAAATATAATAAAAAAAATAGAACAATAATTTAAATCAGTAAAATATCACAGGCTAAACTTTATATTCTAGATTTATGGCACGAATCATTACCATGTGCCTTTATCTTAAAATCATATGCATTCTTTTGCATGTAGCTGCGATATGCGCTTGCTAATACTTGTCGACTTGGACAATTCAATTAAAAATATGTTCTTTAAAATCAACTTGATAAATTAGCCACTAATAATCCAAATATATATATATATTAAAATCTCTATTACTTAGTAGATTTCTTTATATCGAATATATATTTTTATCTCAGGGTGCAAGATTCGGCACCTGACGGAATAGGTAGAGCCATTCATCTAGTGAATTAGAGCTATAACAAACTATCGCAAATTATATTGCAAAAATTAAATATCATATGCATATGTTTTAATAGCCTAGATTTTATACTTCTTTGATTCAATAGAATTTTCTGAAATGTATTGATCTATCTTTTTCTTTGAATAAAATACCTTTAATACTAATTTTACTTGCGCAAGTATTACTCTTATTAATTTCTTAATTTATAATAAAAACCCTTTCGGCGAGCTAGCTTTGATTATTAGATTAATTCGAAGCACTAGGGCGCCCATCACTAATTCAATATTTATCACTCACGTGTCGAAAATCTTCTTATAAGCCGCCGATGTCGATCCAACTCCATGTGGTCCGGGAATATGTTAGCCGAAATCGTCTCTTCCAAGGGGTTATAAATTTATTTGAAAAATGAAAATGACTTCTGCTTTACAATAGCATCACGAAGTCCTTTAAGAAATTTAATAATGTGATTTAACTTTAACTTTTACAAATTTATTAGCAAGGTACTACGCTCTAAAATATTTGGGGTCCTCTCATGGTGGCATTTGGTTGGCGAGTGCTGGTTCTCCTTTCTCAATTTTACCAATCTTATTTCCGACTTTCAAATTAACATAAAATTTGAATATCTTAGTCCTCCGCCATTTAGGTTCAAATAGATCTTACAAAAAATACCAAAATATTACTTAGATTGTACAATTAATAATTTCTTTGCTTTCGAGCCATATCGATAACATAGACTATACAAAGTTTTAACACAAAATCCAGTACATTTATATAAATATATAGAAATATTTTTGAATTGGCCTACAGTTGCCGCCTATTAACTGCCGTTTTGCTATTGGTGCATGCAAATTTTATTCGGTATTCATGCGCCTGGTACCTCCTATTTCCTGAATACACTTAATTATTTTTATTTGGTTTATTGTTATGCTCTTTACATGCTAGCTAATATTCTATACATTAATATTAATTTCATGCTACCTAATAATTAGCCACGTGATCAGGTGTTTTTTCACATTGCATACCGTTTGATTGCAATAGAGCTCTGCCAAGGGATTTTGGTCAGATTCTACGTTTCTCGATTTGATCGATCTCTAGGTCACCGATCCGTGAATACATGTACCTAACCTCAATCTTCAAAATATTTTATATAATAATCTATTTATTAGCAACAAATTCCTTCAAATCCTTTTTAGGTTTTTGTACCGTTTAGCCAGAACAAGCTGATGCTATCTAATCTTAGTTATTATCTATTTGGCGATATTAGCCAGTTACTTTATTTTCAGACCTATTACTATTTCGGTTAGGGATCTTTATCTACCCAAATTCGATACTTTACAAATGACAAACATTTTCGAGATTGTCATCATGGATAATCTATTTCCACGGATAATCTATTATCTATCATCCGTGGAAATAGATTATCCATGATGACAATCTCGAAAATGTTTGTCATCATAGAAAAATCCAAGATGGCAGCCAAAAATCTGATTTCAAGAGTTTGAAGTTATATTCACCATAGTAAAAGTTGGTGGAATTGGATAAATCTCTTGGATATCATAAAATGATTATTTTGGATCTTCCAGATGGCTGAATTGATCCGATATCCTCGACATCATTAGAATTACAGACGATTTCTTGAGAACCGACATATTTTTGCCTCCATCTTGTTTTTTCATGAACATGAAACATTTTTGAGATTTCCATCATGGATATTCTCTTTCTACACATCATTATAATCAGATTCCTCAGATTGAAACCATTCCCAAGCCTATACCTCCAAGGAGTCATGAGTTACACGGTTTTCTAATTTTTGGGATTGGCATTTGGTGGAAAAAGCGTGTTTTCCGCTGCAAACAGTACTTTTTACTCTTTTTCCGATGGTGCTCCAGCGTCATGAAATATGGACTTACAGCCTCTAACCAGATGTAATTTTGAAGTTTTGGAAATATTCTATAACACTGTGCCAATAATACTAGTGTTTGTCTACTGCGAATACATTTACAGGGTGGAAAGTAAAATATTGACTCCGAAAAATGTATGTTTCATGTTCTTGAAGTTGAATATATAATGGAAAGAGTGGTCGAAGTGAGATGATTCCCTCGAAAATCATTGTTTGGTTAATTATAATGATAATAATAATAATAAATCATTTTATTTGTACACAGTATAACCATACAAATGAGTTGAGTATAACAAATTCTAACAATGACTACATTAAACAACATGGAAAAAAATGTTTGGCAGCAGATCAAACTAATAATTCTAAACACTTTGGTGGTAGAACCAATCCGTAATCTCTCACAATAACTGAGTAACAAGCGATATAGAAACTTCTGTCAATAATGACCGCCATCTTGTATTTTTCAATGATGTCGAATATTTTCGTTGTTTCCATCATAAATATTCTTATTCGTCTTGTTGTAACGAAGAGATTGAGATCAACTTCAAGTCTCTATCTTAAAGTAGTCATGAAAAATCGATTTTATAGTTTTAGCTTGCTACCTCATGCTTATGGAAAAACGCACCAGAAATCATGCAGGGTTTCTTTGGAGGGCGCTGGAGAACTCATTTTTCGACGAACAGTGCATGAAGACATATCGTTCTAAAGTTGAAAAACGCTCTAAATTTCATAGATTCAAAATTTCTCTGTATCTCTTGCAGAAAAAAAGTTTTAATGAAATGAAATTTCAACAAATTTAAAGAAACGTTTTTTTGGGCTTTTGAAGGTTATAACTAAAAAAATATGCGTTTCAATGGAGAATTTCATAGTACAAAAATTAGGGAGGAAGATTTTAAAAATATTTTCGTCTAAAAAAACTGTTGAATATCTTGAACGGTTATTGAAATAGAAGCGATATAGCAAAACCCTGAAATTTTTGGCAGCCATCTTGTTTCCGAGGTGATTTCGACTTATCATCATCATGATCCTTATTATGCTAGACCTAACGAAGAAATTGAGACATCTTCCACGTTACTGAAAAATGACCACCGAGTGCCTTATTCATGACATTTGCGCCCGGACTACGAGTCAACTGTAGACGTGCATGTCGCTGGCCCGGCCACATTCGAATTTAACCAAACAAACTATGCCAAGATTTACTACCTATTTTCTACTATTTTCTACCTCCAATAACCGATTTTCTACCTCAAAGATAGCAGAGATATTGAATAAACTAAAGTGCCGGGCCAGGGACATGTTAGCCCGGCCATCTCTGAATTTCACCAAACAAACTATGCCAAGATTTACTACCTATTTCCTACTATTTTCTACCTCCAATAACAGATTTTCTACCTCAAGGATAACAGAGATATGAGCAAAAATATAGAAAGGTCAATGACCTCTCAGCCCGCCATTTTTGAATTTGACCAAACCAAATATGCCAAGATTTACTACCTATTTTCTACTATTTTCTACCTCAAACCAAACTGAAATCTAACCATTCATAACGGAGATATTGGCGAAAATATGTGTAGGTCACGTGCATGTCGCTGGCCCGGCCACATTCGAATTTAACCAAACAAACTATGCCACGATTTACTACCTATTTTCTACTATTTTCTACCTCAAACCAAACTAAAATCGAATCACGCATAATGGAGATATTGGCTAAAATATGTAAAGGTCACGTGCATGTCGCTGGCCCGGCCACATTTGAATTTCACCAAACAAACTATGCCAATATTTACTAAATATTTTCTACTATTTTCTACCTCCAATAACCGATTTTCTACCTCAACCCAAACGGAGTTATAGGGGATTGTAAGTTTTCACCCACCCCCCTCGCCTATCACCACACACGAAAACTCGTTTCTAGCCTTGTCATGATTGAATTTCTGGAAAACTAAATGAGCCAATATGTAGTACACAAGCTCTGCTATCATATTCCACAAAGAACGGAATCGATAGCTCATCACTAGACAAAGTTATTGAGTGTTTAAAGATTACCCCCCCCCATCATATCAGCATGTTTCTGGCCCGGCCACATTCGAATTTAAACAAACCAACTATGCCAAGATTTTCTACCTATTTTCTACTATTTTCTACCTCCAATAAAAGATTTTCTACCTCAACCCAAAGGGAATTATAGAGGATTGTAAGTTTTCACCCACCCCCCTCGCCGATCACCACACACGAATAAACGTTTCTAGCCTTGTCATGATTGAATTTCTGAAAAACTAAATGAGCCAATATGTAGTACACAAGCTCTGCTATCATATTCCACAAAGAACGGAATCGATAGCTCATCACTAGACAAAGTTATTGAGTGTTTAAGATTACCCCCCCCCTCATAACAGCATGTCTCTGGCCCGCCACATTCGAATTTAAACAAACCACTATGCCAAGATTTTCTACCTATTTTCTACTATTTTCTACCTCCAATAAAAGATTTTCTACCTCAACCCAAAGGGAATTATAGAGGATTGTAAGTTTTCACCCACCCCCCTCGACGATCACCACACACGAAAAAACGTTTCTAGCCTTGTCATGATTGAATTTCTGAAAAACTAAATGAGCCAATATGTAGTACACAAGCTCTGCTATCATATTCCACGAAGAACGGAATCGATAGCTCATCACTAGACAAAGTTATTGAGTGTTTAAAGATTACCCCCCCCCCTCATAACAGCATGTCTCTGGCCCGGCCACATTCGAATTTAAACAAACCAACTATGCCAAGATTTTCTACCTATTTTCTACTATTTTCTACCTCCAATAAAAGATTTTCTACCTCAACCCAAAGGGAATTATAGAGGATTGTAAGTTTTCACCCACCCCCCTCGCCTTTCACAACACACGAAAAAACGTTTCTAGCCTTGTCATGATTGAATTTCTGAAAAACTAAATGAGCCAATATGTAGTAAACAAGCTCTGCTATCATATTCCACGAAGAACGGAATCGATAGCTCATCACTAGACAAAGTTATTGAGTGTTTAAAGATTACCCCCCCCCTCATAACAGCATGTCTCTGGCCCGGCCACATTCGAATTTAAACAAACCAACTATGCCAAGATTTTCTGCCTATTTTCTACTATTTTCTACCTCCAATAAAAGATTATCTACCTCAGCCCAAAGGGAATTATAGGGGATTGTAAGTTTTCACCCACCCCCCTCGCCTATCACCACACACGAAAACACGTTTCTAGTATTATTTTCAAACTGTCCAAAAATCCACTGTTTCTTACTCAGCCGCCAATTTGTTACTCACACTACTATCTCAACCAAGGAATCTCAGACAGTTTCAAAATTATTTGTAGATTTATTTCGTACCCTGGAACAGTGCCTTGAATATTGGTAGGGAAACTTGGGATAATTGGTAGTGGTTGATTTTAAAAATAAGCATGTATTGAACTATGTTTTGAATTGTTTCTGATGAAATACCATATAACATATAATAATGTTGGGAAATAAACATAAAACAACTTATTACATAAAAAATGCATTGCAAGACGTACCTTTATTTCATCAATAACTATAATTGAACATATGATACACTAATTAATATTTGAAATACCTTTATAAAATCACAACTAATTGTTCACATTCTGCAAACAGAAAGGAGAATAGAAAAAACATCTTTATTTGCAATGGATGAAAATCGCAAACTATGTGAACATATAAGATACACAAATTAATATTTGATTACCTTTATACAATCGAAACTAATCGTTCACATTTTGAAAACAGAAAGATAAGAAAAATCATCCTAATTTGCAATGGATGAAAATTGCAACTATTCGTGCATAAGATGCACAAATTGTATTTAAAATACCTTCATACAATCGAAACTAATCGTTCACATTTTGAAAACAGAAAGATAAGAAAAATCATCCTAATTTGCAATGGATGAAAATTGCAAACTATTCGTTCATAAGATGCACAAATTAATATTTAAAATACCTTCATACAATCGAAACTAATCGTTCACATTTTGAAAACAGAAAGATAAGAAAAATCATCCTGATTTGCAATGGATGAAAATTGCAAACTATTCGTTCATAAGATGCACAAATTATATTTAAAATACCTTCATACATCGAAACTAATCGTTCACATTTTGAAAACAGAAAGAATAGAGAAATCATCCTAATTTGCAATTGATGGAAATCGCAAACTATATGAACATATGATACACAAATTAATATTTGAACTACCTAGTATAATTATAAATTTGATTCAAGTCAATGAATCAATGTATGTGAGAGTAACGTATTGAAGATTTAATAAAATAATAGAATAAATTTATTTGTTTCAAGCACATATTAGCCCAGTCAATAAAGGTTTTTTCGATCCGAAAATTAATAAAAGCTGAATCTTCTACCATCGATAGAACCCTCCCAGAGGGTCATTCTCCCAAAAGTCCCAAGAAATCCCCTTGGAGCTTTCCCCCCTAGCACCCCTCAAAGTTGAAAAATGCAGGTAATCACGGAAAATCAATTACCCCTGTACCCATTGATCGGAAACAGCCTTATTATATGCCATTCGATTCGTTACATTATGGACTACAATATTAGTTATATTCATTTTTTCAATAAAATTAAGAGTTTTCTTGATAAAATAATATATATGTAAAAGTATAGGGGGTTTGCAATTTGATTTTTTTGTTTACTTCGATTAACTTCGAAGCAAGTAGTTTTAAATAAAAATGAGTCGAATAATTAATGTAGCCACTCTTATTACAAATCCATTGATGTATATTGTTATGTATTTGCGATTCGATTTGACGCCGTGGAAGGGGAAACAGTCGACGCGGAATGGCGCGGCTGACGCTCTTAGCCATAGTAAACAGCAAACTGGAAATCAATTATCTCTGTAACCATTAATCGGAAAAAAATCTATCATATGCCATTCGATTCGTTAAATTAAAGACTACAATGTTAGTCGAATTCATTTCCTCAATAAATCGAACAGTTTCCTTAATAAAATAATATAATGTAAAAATTTAGGGGTTTTTCGATTTGATTTTTTTGTTTTCTCCGATTAACTTCGAAGCAAATAATCTGAAGAAAATTAGAAAAATAATTAATGTAGCCACATTCATTGCGAATTCATTGATGTATATTGTTATCCATTTGCGATTCGATTTAATGCTGTGGAAGGGGAAACAGTCGACGCGGTATGGCGTGGCTGACTCTCTTCACCATAGTGAGAACGAATTATTCTGAAGCTTACTATTCTCACTGAACATGAAGAGGCAATACCAAGCCACAATCGCAGTTCCGTTCAAATCATTATTATCAGAGCTTTCAAATTGATGCTATGTAACTATGGATGTTATCCCCATCTCACAATTTCCCTATTTATCCTTATCCTGATTCAGAATAAAGTGGTTGATCTCTTTAATCACAAAAATCAATGTACAGTACCTATAATAAATAGTAAAAATAACAAAATTTCTAGTAATAATGCAACTTTTTCTAGGTATGAATTTCAAGGCTCATAAAATGACTTTTCCTCAATCACAGGCAGAAATTCCAATGATTATCATAATAGTAATTTAATGAAAATTGTTTATATTGTACATTGTTTGATGTAAGATAAGCTACATTTTAAGGTAACCAACGTATTTAGGATTATCATGTTTATGAATGAAAGCGAGAATGTGATAGAAGATTGGTCAAACTGGAATATAAACATTATAGACAATCCATATTTCTGATCAAATATAATTATAAATGATAGTATCAAGCCGTAATGAATTGAGCAACTGAATTTCAAAGTTATCCACTGTTCAAATCGCACTGTGATTTTCTTTTACTTCCAAATGGATTGAATTGCCTCACTCTTCAACGTAACAATTATTGAAAAAACCAGTGGAATGCGATGTCATCCAAATAGCATTTGAATTTCAATTTTCAGATCATGGAATTCATAAAAAACTAATTCTTGAGAGAATAGTGATGAATTGCAAACAGTGCAAGTAACATTGATACAAAGCGATACAATGAAAGTCAACATCTATTAATTTAGTATTGGACTTATCGAATTTATATTATTTATAAAGCTTATAAAATGTAAAACCAACATTTTAAATTTTCTCTACTGGAGCAGAACATCGATAGAAGATAAAGAAGAGCCCATCATAAGCACAATATACTTGTGTACCAGAATTCACTTGAACTAACTCATCACTTCAACCCTTCAATGATCACAATGAACTAGAATGGTATAAAAACCATGGAATCGATAATAAGGTACATTTTTCAAATAGCTTCACCCAACTAAATCTGTGAATGCTAAGTCATAAGTAATCATGTTCAATAGATTCAATTTGAATGCTTCAAATAGAAAATGATCTATTCTTTTGGTGCCCTAATCAAAATCAATTTCAATCAACATTAATCGACATAAAGAAAAGCTTCTGCCAACCTTGTATAGTGAATGACAAGATGCGAGTGGAGGTGAAAAATCGATATGTTAACAAAAATAATAGAAGATGATGAATCGTCTTTCAATTAATCTTATACGGTAGGTACTTTGTGGTAAATGTGAAACACTTTCATGATTTTCCTACCTTTTATGCATGCTTACTCTACCTTAATTTGTATGTTTGCATGGCTTTCATCTTTAGAATCTACTGAATTTTCATATTGGACTGTCTAAATATCTAGATTCAACTAGTAAGAACGGAATATAAGCTAGCTACTTTACAGAGAGAATCATAGAAAGTTTCGACTCAACAAGCCCAATGTATATTTTTTTTTTATGCCTCAGCCGTCATATATATTGGCTCAACTGAAGTATATTATCAACCTGGCTTGAGAATATTAACTGTGGAAAACAGCAAACACTGCACGCTATGATTTTTCAGGAAATTGCCACTGTTAACACTATTGTAATCTATGATTTATCTCAGTTTTTGACATAACTTATGATAAATTTTAGCATAGAATTATGATCATACACACATATTTTGAATATGTATTATATTATGTAATAGTATGAATATTTTATCGGTTGCAAACAATATCTTTGTCTGTCATAGAATGCATGATTTAGCACATCTATAACAATAAAATGATTTTAGAGAATTTAGAGAAAATATGTGAAAAATTAGTTTCATCGCATGTCAAAACAATAGACAAAATTGATTGTTTCGAGCGCCATAGTGTGTGAATAAGATGCAACTTAGAAAGCAGTAGGCCTACTACTGTATTTCACTGTTTACTATGGTGAAGAGAGTCAGCCACGCCATACCGCGTCGACTGTTTCCCCTTCCACAGCGTCAAATCGAATCGCAAATAAATAACAATATACATCAATGAATTCGCAATGAATGTGGCTACATTAATTATTTGTCTAATTTTCTTTAGATTATTTGCTTCGAAGTTAATCGGAGAAAACAAAAATCAAATCGAAAACCCCTAAATTTTTACGTATATATTATTTTATCAAGGAAACTGTTTGATTTATTGAGGAAATGAATACGACTAACATTGTAGTCTTTAATTTAACGAATCGAATGGCATATGATAGATTTTTTTCCGATTAATGGTTACAGAGATAATTGATTTCCAGTTTGCTGTTTACTATGGCTAAGAGAGTCAGCCGCGCCGTTACGCGTCGACTGTTTCCCCTTCCACAGCGTCAAATTGAATCGCAAATACATAACAATATACATCAATGGATTTGCAATGAGATTGGCTACATTAATTATTTGGCTCATTTCCTTTAAAACTACTTGTTTCGAGGTTAATCGGAGAAAACAAAAATCAAATCACAAACCCCCTCAATTTTTACATATATATTATTTTATCAAGAAAACTGTTAATTTTATTAAAAAAATGAATATGACTAATATTGTAGTCCATAATGTAACGAATCGAATGGCATATAATAGAACTGTTTCCGATCAATGGTTACAGAGATAATTGATTTCCCGTGTTTACCTACATTTTTCATGTTTTAGGGGGTTGGGGCGGAAAGCTCCAAGGGGATTTTTTGGGACTTTTGGGAGAATGACCCTCTAGGAGGGTTCTATCGATGGTGGGAAATTCAGCTTTTATTTAATTTTCGGATCGAAACTGCTTTTTTGGACCTTCATTGACTGGGCTATATGCTAATACTAACGAGTTGAGTTGAATACAGTCATTACATTCTATGATATCACATTACTGTATGTCTTAAATCATGCTTAAATATATATCACAAGTAAGAGTACTTTAGTAAGTATATATGTTCCTAATTATACAGAAGAATAGATCTATCACATTCGACAAATTTGAAATTTTAAATAAAATATCTATCTGTACATTTTCATGTAATAACAATCCCATATCTATCAATCATAGCACTCCCGTATAATATATATACCTATACATATTTTATAAACGTGCAATAACAGTTCAACTACAAAAATAATGAATTTTTTGTAAAATTTATCCAATACTACATTTCTCACATACTAAAAAAATACCATTTATAGTAATCAACAATAATAACATTCCAGTTTTAAATATCTACCTATTCCTATTTTATAAACGAAACGAGTAATAACAGTATTAACTTCAACAATAATCAATTCTAGACAAATATATCCAATAATACATTTTTATATAATAATCCGTCACACATACAATAATCTCTTCCAACTATCTTATTTTTAGAGCTCATCAAACTCACTTCCCCATCAAACTTACTTTATTCAGCTCACTGCATTCCCCATTTAACCGTCTAAAATGAGCATCGAATACTTTTAATATTTTCAATGATAATCTCTGTTCCCTGACTATAATTATCGGACATTATTCAAGTGTTTATTATCATAGATCTGATTTCGATTGCTTTCATTGTATACCCATAAAAACGGTTGATTTTCTGCTCCGTAAAGTTCGAAAGTAAAACCATGAGTTTGTCATCGTCAGTAACCACATTTGTAGTGATTTTTTCTAAATAGTGTCTTCTTATTCCACCATACATCGGGCACCTTAACAGAAAATGCTCAACATATTCCTTCTCTTTCAGTTTTGTACTAGTTTTCCTTCCTTCAACTTGTAAGACTTAAGAAAACTTTCCTCTGTCCTGCCAATCTCCAACCAGATTGCAACCCGCCAGATGCAACTGATTCTTCAACAAACACACCCAGTTACCTTGGTTATCTTGATCCTGTTGCGCCAACTCGTATAATCTATCAATGCATTCTCTGGGGTATCTCCTGTTAGCCATTGACATAACTCTACAGATGTATTTAATTGACTTGACGAATATAAAACTACTCAACCGTAGTCTTCCAGTCTCCAATCTCAATGACCAGCTGGGAGTGCTTCTATTCAACAGGAGTAACGCTTTAGAAAATAAAGCTGTGCTTCTCGCCAGTGTGAACTTGGAAGAGCATTTCCTAGAAGTACATCCAAAATTGACAGTTCTGGATGCAGAATCGATAGTTCTACAGTTCCTGGAGATTAATAACGATAGTTCCATTGAAATAGTCGAAATAAATGGATTTGAAAAAATGCTCTTCCAAGTTCCACTAGAAAAATGTATTTTTGTCAGCAGAACACAGAGAAATGCTTTAAGATCCTCGAATATAAGAGTTCTAGGCAGAGGAGGTCAACCTGAATATAGAACAGATGAGTTCCAATTGATAAATTCAATTGATAAATTTTTATGGCTATTTGAAATTCAAAAAATCTGGTGTGGTACACTCACACAACTTTCCTTGCTCATATTCGAAACTACGATCAGACTTTTGTATATGTGTATATATAATTGTTTTCAGAGTACTTTTTCCTTTGTGTAAATTGTGAAATTCAATGATTTTTTAGTCGTCATTTTTTTAAAGTCGTCAAAACAGCTGTTCTACAGATGAAATATCTCGACTATGTGTTCTTTTTATGAACTGCTCTACCTACCTACCTCATGCACGAGAAGGGGTGGACCCCCCATTAGTTTCCCAGGAAGGAGACTCATGCCAGTTAATAGAGCTGATAAATAACTATACAGAGTATGAATTTGAAAAAAATCGGTCAATTTATTTTGAAAAAATCGTGAAAACATGGTTTTTTAGTAATTATCCGCCATTTTTCTCAAGAATATTACGGAGCTCCTGCAATTTTCCAAGGAAAAAACTCATGTCATTTGATAGGACTTATGAATAGCTACCCATGGCTTGAATTTGAAGAAAATCGTTAGAGCCGTTTTCGAGAAAACCGTGAAAAACCTGGTTTTTGGTCATTATCCGCCATTTTTCTCAAGAATATTACGGAGCTCCTGAAATTTTCCAGAAATGAGACTCATGCCAGTTGATAGTGCTTATGAATATCTATCTATCCATGGTATGAATTTGAAGTAAATCGTTAGAGCAGTTTTCGAGAAAACGGTGAAAAACATGGATTTTTAGTCATTATCCGCCATTTTTCTCAAGAATATTACGGAGCTCCTGAAATTTTCCCAGAAATGAAACTTATGCCAGTTGATAGGGCTTAAAAATAGCTATTCATGGTATAAATTTGAAGAAAATCGTTGGAGCCGTTTTCGAGAAAACCGTGAAAAACATGGTTTTTTAGTCATTTTCCGCCATTTTTCTCAAGAATATTACGGAGCTCCTGAAATTTTCCAGAAATGAGACTTATGCTAGTTGATAGGGCTTATAAATAGCTATCCATGATATAAATTTGAAGAAAATCGTTAGAGCCATTGTCGAGAAAAACGTGAAAAACATGGTTTTTTAGTAATTATTCGCCATTTTTTCGGCCATCTTGAATTGAATTTTATTGAATTTCTTATTGTCGGGTCCTCATGGTATAGGGACCTTAAGTTTAAAATTTCAAGTCGATCGGTTAATTAGGAATGGAGTTATCGTGTTCACAGACATACACACACACACACATACACACACACACACACATACACACACACACACACACACATACACACACACAGACTAATACCCAAAAATCATGTTTTTGGACTCAGGGGACCTTGAAACGTATAGAAAACTTGAAATTGGGGTACCTTAATTTTTTTTGGAAAGCAATACTTTCCTTACCTATGGTAGTAGGGCAAGGAAAGTAAAAACGAGATAATTCACGTTTTCACCAGAAGAACACAGAATTCAAATATTTGAGAGATGGAAATCATAGTTCTAGGAAGAGGAGGTCATCCTGAATCGAGAACAGCTGAGTTCCAATTGATAAATTCAATAGATACATTTTTATTGCTATTTGAGATTCAAAAAACGAGATAATTCACGTTTTCACCAGAAGAACACAGAATTCAAATATTTGAGAGGTGGAAATCATAGTTCTAGGAAGAGGAGGTCATACACTAATACACACACACATACAGACCAATACCCAAAACCCACTTTTTTGGACTCAGGGACCTTGAAACGTATAGAAATTTAGAAATTGGGGTACCTTAATTTTCTCGGAAAGCAATACTTCCCTTACCTATGGCAATAGGGCAAGGAAAGTAGAAGAAAATATAAATTATTCTGCCATTCTTCAGTAATTAATGATGCAATATGAACAACTCTCTCTCTCTCTCCATATTTACAAGAATTTCCAGGAAATGTCCCATTCGCATAACACAAGATATTCTTCAAATATTGATATATCACTACTATTCAATTAAATTTCAAAACAAGAATGAATTTTGTACAAGCACAGTTTTCAATGTTCAGTATTAGTGATAGTAGAGATAGATAGGAAATATCTTGGAGAATCACCCACAAAAGTTAGTGCATCACATTTCTATAGTTGTTTTAGACTGAATGCAATGTTCAATAAGAAAAATGATCCCAATAATCCTGAGAACTACAGAGCGATTTCATTTACAAATGCAATTTACAGTAATAAATATTTGTAAGTATCTTGTTGACAAGATTGGAGATCTTGTCAAATGAATTAACAAATTCAAGTGAATTTGTTAATTTAATAAGAGCGCTATACGGTCCAAATGCAAAATCATCGATATGGTGCAAGGAGGAGCGTCAAACTGAAGACATAAGTATTGAAATCGGATTAAGGCAGCAGGGCTGTCTCATGTCTCCACTTTTGTTCACATCATTTATTTATGATATTTGCGATATTTTGGGAGGGGGAATCAGGATAGGATATATGATATTGAACGCTCTTTTTATGCAGAACTTGTTATCATTTCCGACAATGTTACTGAAATGCAGAGAATGATCCATGGACTACATTTCTATTGTAATCGTTGGAGTCTAGTTATTAATATGGATGAATCAAAGATGATGGTTTTTAGAAATGGAGGAAAGCTGTGTAAAAGGGAAAAGTGGAAGTATGGAGGTGAACCTGTAGAAATTGTGAAGGAATATAAGTATTTAGGTTTAGTTTCACATCAACTCTGTCTTTATCAGCACATTTCAAGTAAAAATTAAGAACAGCAAAATTTGGAATTCAGAGTTTGTGGAATAAATTGATAGCAAATGACGATGTGACTGTTTCAACAAAATGGCAAGCTTTCAATGCAGTTAGTATATCTACGGTTACTTATGCAGCTCAGGTGTGGGGTTATCAGGAGAGAAACGATCTAGAAATATTCCATAGATTTTTTATTAAGCGTCTTTACTGGTTACCTAGAAATACTCCTAATTATATATTGTATTTGGAGACTGATGTAAAAGAAATGTATCTCCAAACTTTAAGAATGAACAGAGATTATGTTTTGAAAACAATAACATTATCAGATAACAGGTTTCCAAAAAAAATACAATTACGATGGCTCAAAGTAAGTTTCGATGGTGCAAGGAGTGGAGAAGGCTGTTCGGTTTTAATGATATTAATTGGGTGGACCCAGTGACTCAGTCTGATGTATGGAAATTGGAAAGCTCGGATATAATTAATAAGATTGAAGGGGTAAAAGAAAGGAGTTTTCAAAATGTGAACGATTAGTTTTGATGCACAAAGGTAGTTCAAATATTGATTAGTGTATCACATGTTCATATAGTTTACGATTTCCATCAATTGCAAATTAGGATGATTTCTCTAGTTTTCTTTCTGTTTTCAAAATGTGAACGATTAGTTTTGATTGCATAAAGGTAGTTCAAATTAATATTAATTAGTGTATCATATGTTCATATAGTTTGCGATTTTCATCCATTGCAAATTAGGATGATTTTTCTATTCTTTCTGTTTGCAGAATGTGAACAATTAGTTGTGATTTTATAAAGGTATTTCAAATATTAATTAGTGTATCATATGTTCAATTATAGTTATTGATGAAATAAAGGTACGTCTTGCAATGCATTTTTTATGTAATAAGTTGTTTTATGTTTATTCCCACATTATTATTTGTTATATGGTATTTCATCAGAAACATTCAAAACATAGTTCAATACATGCTTATTTTTAAAATCAACCACTACCAATTATCCCAAGTTTCCCTACCATATTCAAGGCACTGTTCCAGGGTACGAAATAATCTACAAATAATTTTGAAACTGTCTGAGATTCCTTGGTTGAGATAGTAGTGTGAGTAACAATTGGCGGCTGAGTAAGAAACAGTGGATTTTTGGACAGTTTGAAAATATTACTAGAAACGTGTTTTCGTGTGTGGTGATAGGCGAGGGGGGTGGGTGAAAACTTACAATCCCCTATAATTCCCTTTGGGCTGAGGTAGATAATCTTTTATTGGAGGTAGAAAATAGTAGAAAATAGGTAGAAAATCTTGGCATAGTTGGTTTGTTTAAATTCGAATGTGGCCGGGCCAGAGACATGCTGTATGAGGGGGGGGGGGTAATCTTTAACACTCAATAACTTTGTCTAGTGATGAGCTATCGATTCCGTTCTTCGTGGAATATGATAGCAGAGCTTGTGTACTACATATTGGCTCATTTAGTTTTTCAGAAATTCAATCATGACAAGGCTAGAAACGTTTTTTCGTGTGTGGTGACTGGTGAGGGGGGTGGGTGAAAACTTACAATCCTCTATAATTCCCTTTGGGTTGAGGTAGAAAATCTTTTATTGGAGGTAGAAAATAGTAGAAAATAGGTAGAAAGTCTTGGCATAGTTGGTTTGTTAAATTCGAATGTGCCGGGCCAGAGGCATGCTGTTATGAGGGGGGGGGGGTAATCTTTAAACACTCAATAACTTTGTCTAGTGATGAGCTATCGATTCCGTTCTTCGTGGAATATGATAGCAGAGCTTGTGTACTACATATTGGCTCATTTAGTTTTTCAGAAATTCAATCATGACAAGGCTAGAAACGTTTTTTCGTGTGTGGTGATCGCCGAGGGGGGTGGGTGAAAACTTACAATCCTCTATAATTCCCTTTGGGTTGAGGTAGAAAATCTTTTATTGGAGGTAGAAAATAGTAGAAAATAGGTAGAAAATCTTGGTATAGTTGGTTTGTTTAAATTCGAATGTGGCCGGGCCAGAGACATGCTGATATGAGGGGGGGGGGGTAATCTTTAAACACTCAATAACTTTGTCTAGTGATGAGCTATCGATTCCGTTCTTCGTGGAATATGATAGCAGAGCTTGTGTACTACATATTGGCTCATTTAGTTTTTCAGAAATTCAATCAATCATGACAAGCTAGAAACGTTTTTTCGTGTTGGTGATTGGCGAGGGGGGTGGGTGAAAACTTACAATCCTCTATAATTCCCTTTGGGTTGAGGTAGAAAATCTTTTATTGGAGGTAGAAAATAGTAGAAAATAGGTAGAAAATCTTGGCATAGTTGGTTTGTTTAAATTCGAATGTGGCCGGCCAGAGACATGCTGTTACGAGGGGGGGGGGGTAATCTTTAAACACTCAATAACTTTGTCTAGTGATGAGCTATCGATTCCGTTCTTCGTGGAATATGATAGCAGAGCTTGTGTACTACATATTGGCTCATTTAGTTTTCCAGAAATTCAATCATGACAAGGCTAGAAACGAGTTTTCGTGTGTGGTGATAGGCGAGGGGGGTGGGTGAAAACTTACAATCCTCTATACCCGTTTGGGTTGAGGTAGAAAATCGGTTATTGGAGGTAGAAAATAGTAGAAAATTTAGTAAATATTGGCATAGTTTGTTTGGTGAAATTCAAATGTGGCCGGGCCAGCGACATGCACGTGGCCTTTACATATTTTAGCCAATATCTCCATTATGCATGATTCGATTTTAGTTTGGTTTGAGGTAGAAAATAGTAGAAAATAGGTAGTAAATCGTGGCATAGTTTGTTTGGTTAAATTCGAATGTGGCGGGCCAGCGACATGCACGTGACCTACACATATTTTCGCCAATATCTCCGTTATGAATGGTTAGATTTCAGTTTGGTTTGAGGTAGAAAATAGTAGAAAATAGGTAGTAAATCTTGGCATATTGGTTTGGTCAAATTCAAAGATGGCCGGGCTGAGAGGTCATTGACCTTTCTATTTTTTGCTCATATCTCTGTTATCCTTGAGGTAGAAAATCTGTTATTGGAGGTAGAAAATAGTAGGAAATAGGTAGTAAATCTTGGCATAGTTTGTTTGGTGAAATTCAGAGATGGCCGGGCTAACATGTCCCTGGCCCGGCACTTTAGTTTATTCAATATCTCTGCTATCTTTGAGGTAGAAAATCGGTTATTGGAGGTAGAAAATAGTAGAAAATAGGTAGTAAATCTTGGCATAGTTTGTTTGGTTAAATTCGAATGTGGCCGGGCCAGCGACATGCACGTCAACTGTAGCTACTTCAAAGAATTATTCATCCTAGAATTCAATTGAATCCTAGAACTCATCAAATAAGATGTTGATTAATCTAAGACAAGGAATAAAAGATATATACATTATTTCTCAGTTTTATTGGTTTATGTTTACTGTACATAACTTCACCATACTTTTTAAGGTAATGTGATCTTCTAATATCAGCATTCTAACATCAACCACTGTTCATAAAATGGGAGTTCTTCGGACGCAAATTCAATATGGAATAATACTGTTTTAGAAACTCCCATGAAAATTCGCTTTTTTTTCAAAGAACCTTGCAAACTTTTGCTGTGACAAACAAGCGGTGTGATACAGAGTGTTTGAAAAAAGTGAATCCTTTGAGACTTCCAGACCACAATGCACACAACCTGGTCTTACATTATTTGCACCTTACTGCTTAGCTAGCTACTTTCCAACTTTCAAAACTGGGATACACTTCCTACTCCTACACCAATTCACACTCACTCATTCCCTCTCTCTTCTCGTCTTTTTATAACTCTCTACTCTCTCTTTCATATTGTCACCCCCTTCCTGTTCATTCACTCTCACTCACTCTATTCTATTCTATCATCATCTATTCTATTCTATCTCTCTCACTCTCTCAATCACTTTCTCTCTCTCTTTTTGTCCCAGACTCACAGTTTTGTGAGTCTCTCACTCTCTCACACTCACTCTATCAATCTCTCTCATTCTCATACTGTAATTCTCACCCAGAATATGCCTGCTCTCCTCCTTCTTTTTCCCTCTCTCGCTCTATTCATTCTAATCTCTTTTGTCATTGTGAAGAAACTTTTTGCATGCCAAACTTTCAGTTGGTTTCGTTTCATCTCTACTGAAAAGCTATACAACTTTGCCAACTTCAAACATGATAATTTAAATGCAACAGTTACCAGTGGGCAAATCCCCTGGAGAAAAAATGCAACTTCTAAGCAGAGCTGATGGTTATTGTCACTTAGTTTCTCTTGAGGAATTCAAAACTCAGATAAATGAGGTAATGAGCTATAATCATTCGAAAAAAGTTCTATTCTTTGACCTCATGAAGTGAGGAAATGAATTTTAGGGTGATTTCCCTGAAAGTACTAGCATAACCGATGCAGTAGATTCAAATCCTATTATATTGAGCGAACAATTTCTTTATATTTTTATATCAGCTGGTTATCTGTTTATTTATGTTCAACGGATCTCGAAAACGGCTCTAACGATTTTCACGAAACTTGGAACATAGAAGGTTCTATTGCACTAGGTCTCATCCCTGGGAGAACTCGTTGAAGGAAATGGAAAGGATAACAATTATTCATCCTTGGAAAAACAGATGATGATTTCGCCGTCTGTCGAAACAGAAGATGCGTGTGCGGGAGAGAGATAGAATTAATTCTAGCTGTCTAATCAGTCAGCGAGAAATATTATCCAGGAATTTTAATCGACTTGATCAAAATAATCTGATTTGTTGACATGACATGATAATCATTCCAAACTAGAGTGTATCATATCATTATTTGACAATTTTAAAAGTGATTAGTGTGTGTTATTTTGTTGTTCAATTTGGTTTGTAAATAATCTAAATTAGAACTCTTTTGTTTTGAAATGTTTGGACTGAAAATTGAACCTGAATTCAAGTGTATGGAACATAACCTACTTTCTGGACTATTTATAGTGTATAAATCAAAATTCGGGGAAGAAACAGTTTTGGGCTGTGCCTGTTTGTACTTCCCCAATCATTTTAAAGAATTGTGTTCTGTTTACCAATAATTTATTAATAAATAACGAGCGAAGCTCGGTTCCCTGATATGCTATACTATTGAACGAGCAACTTCTGTTTATATGTTTAGATGTTTAGATGTTTAGATGTTTGGATATTCAGATGTTTAGATGTTTGTATGTTTGTATTTCACCGGATCTCGAAAACGGCTCCAACGATTCTCACGAAATTCAGAACATAGTAGGTTCATAATATAAAGACTCGATTGCACTAGGTCTCTTCCCTGGGAAAACTCGCTGAAGGACATTAAAAGTATAATTATTATTCATCCTTGGAAAAACAGCTGATGATAATCATTTCTTCGTCTTCGTCTATTTTGAATCCTGATTAATTCCAGTAGATCCATCTTTTTGAAATGGTTACTCTGATTTGGTTCACGTGAAGTTAATCAGGATTTCATTTAACCGGCTTTTGTGCAACTGGGCCTTTGTGAGGAAAAGTTTTGAATTCCTCCGGGAATTAATATCAATTTACCGTGATTAGATAGAACATCTGTATGAATGTTATTATAATTTCTTCTTTCGTAATAATTTCTTTATTCTTTTGTAATCCAGAGCGAAGCTCGGTCCCCGATATTTAATATTATGTTGAATAGGCCTAATCAGTTTCTTAGAGAGAGTGCGCATGCGCGCAGTGTTTAAGTCAACAAATTATTAGCTCTCCGAAAGTATTCTAATTTATATAATTGATTACTCAGTTAACTCATTAGTCTGTGTTCAGTGGTTGCAGTGAGTTCTAAAATTTCCAGTGTTCTAATAGTATTAGTCATATGCCGATGTGTTTTAGAATTGTGTGTGGTTGTTAAATTTTTCTGCTCCTAACCTCAATATTTTGAAGCCTGCTGTAGTGCCTAACCTAAAAATACAGGTGCAGACAGACTAACTTTCAGTCAGAGGCCATTTAGGGTTGTAAGTTGTAAGTGTAAATTGGACTTTGACCCCCAAGTAATCACTGCGAAATTTTGACAGTCGAAAGTAACAGTTCCAATATCAATCGAATTGAGGACTGAATCTGATCTCGTGCATCGAGGAGGCTCATTCTTTGTGACGATACACAAGCGGGGGTAACCTGTTGCACTGCGTTGCCTATCGAACGTTGAAAGTTCGTTCAATTTGAAACGGAAAGTGTTGACTTCTATATTCTGCCTGCTACGGTAATCTGTCTATTGTAATCTGTTATTACTTATCAGGATTTAGACTAGATATTCCACTATCATTGTCTTGGAGTGCATTATTATCTTGCTATAGCTTCTTGAACTAATGGGAGTCGTCAGATTAATTATACTTATTCCGTCTTTATAAAAAAGATACTGTCCAATTCCTTCTTTAAACCCACTTTTCCTCACTGCAGGAGCTTCCCTTTTCCTGCCATGACAGCTCTCTAGGCATCTTCTAAAACCTTTCTGAATCTTTCCTATAACTTTTTCTTTTCTATTCTTTTGAGGGATAGGGATGACGAGAACAAGAAGTAAACAAGGAGAGGCTACTGAAAATGCACAGCATCTTCTAGATAATATTAAGAATGATTTAATCAACCTAGAAGTAGCTGAAATAGCGGTTAATTTTCATGGCATCCTTTCCGTTATCAGCAATAAGTACTCAAGTGATGCCATAATCGATTTAGTTCCTGAAGTCACATCACTATTGAATAAATTCGATGCTGCTATCAAAGTGAATAATGACTTGAAGTTAGGTCTCAATAATATGTATGAAGAAAATCTGTTGCTGATAAAGTCATTGGAGACAGAAAAAACTAACCGTAAAATGGATTTTGAAAATTCATTACAATGTGAGGAAATAGCAGAAGACGAGATCAAAACCTTGAGAATGGAAATAGAGAAATTAAAACGAAGTAAAAACTCCCAAAATATAGATTCAGACAAAAGTATATCGAAGCAGTTAGATTGTTTCATGGAAAAACATACTCAAACCGAATTTGACGACTCTTCAACTATTAACTCTTTATCGATTATGCACAGAAAATCCATTGAATTTTTCAAGATGAATAATGACAGGCTTCAAAAGGAAATACTTGATCTTCAAGAAGACATCTCAAACCACCGTAAACAGCTTTGCAGTGCTGAGGAAATTAACCGATCTCTTCAACAGAGTGTTCGGGAAATGTCAAATCAAATATCTCTTTTCAAAGATAGAGAGTCAGCAACTTCACCACAGTCGAATAGGCCTACATCTGCAAATCCTGGAGCTTCTAAAAAACGGCCAATGAAGATCAGACTGTATGCAGACAGCCAAGGAAGGGATATCTACAAGAACTTCAATGACGATAGCCATACGTTCTCCAGTATGGTTAAACCTGGAGCTCGCTTCAAGGATGTAGCAGAAGAGAGCAGTCAACTGGACGACGACGATGTACTTGTGTTCTTAGCCGGTACGAATGATATCGCCTGTAATGAAAGCAAGCAATTCAACTCTTCTCTTCGCGATAAACTAAGAGATCTACAGAACCGTCGTGCGCGTAATGTGATAGTTTTCTCGGTACCTCACAGATATGACTTACCAGACTGGTCCGCTATAAATAAAGAAATAGAGTATGCTAACAGAGAGACCTATAATTTATGTAAACATTTTAGAAATGTCTCCTTTGTAAATATCACGAACGTAGGAAGAAGATTTCATACTTCCAATGGTCTACATCTTAATTCCTTGGGAAAAAAATATGTTTGTGATAAAATCTTAGAATTTGTTCAAAAAATAGCTTGTAAGAACGAAAATTCATCTCAACCAATTCCTGCTGAGTATCATACGGACTTTTTTTTAGAAATTTGTCAGTAGATTACCAGTCATGCATTGGAGAATTGACGAAACGTAAGAGTAGTTCTGAATGTGTTAAGAATAATTATGTTGATAGTCAGCCTGCATTTAATGATCGACCTCTTGATAATTATGTTAGTGAGCCTATGAATGGGATTAATCATTGCCATACTATTATTAGGCAAACCTCAGAATTCAAAGTGGGCTATCTTAATATTCAGGGTATTGTTGGAAAACATGTTGTTCTGAATGAATTTGCTAATGATAACTTGTTTGATTTGCTGTGCTTGAGTGAGCACTGGTGCAGCAATGACGAAATTCCTTTTAATGTATTAGATGACTTTCAGCTTGTAAATAGTTTCAATAGGGAGCAACATATCATGGTGGCGTAGCAATCTATACTAAGAGAGCATTGACTGCCACTAGTATTAAATTAGATTTAGCATTTTTGTGCAGTGAGATGCATTTTGAAGCAACGGGTGTTTATTTTAAAGATTTGAAAATTGTTGTCGTAGCTCTTTACAGATCACCCAATGGTGATCCTCAAATCTTCTTAGAAAAATTTGAGGATTTGTTCCACTTCTTTCTCAATCCTCAGTGGAAGAAATTTGGTATAATAGTGGGTGGCGACATCAATGCGGCTTTTGATGTAACAAAAGATATTCGCAGTGTAAAGGAATTTAAAAATCTATTGAGACAATTCAACTATAATTTTACAAACTGTAAGTCCACAAGAGAGACTGCCTGTCTGGATAATATATTTACGAATTTAAATAGAGATGTAATTTGTTCTGATGTGACACCTTTTGCATTTTCTGATCATGATTCGGTTTGGTTGAAGATTGATGGGTCATGTTCGGAGTTCTCAAATCAAAATAATAAAGGGCCTAAGGTGGTCATCACGAGACCGATAACGCAGAATAAATTTCAGAATTTCGAAAATGCACTCAATAACTTCAATTGGGAAGGCTGCTCATTGATAATACACATCAAACAGCAAATGTGGTTTTCAATAAATTTTTCAATACTCTCTTGAATATATTTGAAACTTATATTCCTAAACATAAGTTCAAGATAAATCCCAATACAAACAATTGCAAGAAATATAATAAGAAAAAAGCCTGGTACACTCCTTATCTATCGAATATGAAAAATGAATTGGAGCTTCATTCAGAAATGTATAGACTGTGTAGAACAGATGAGATGAAATCAAGGTACTTTACAGCCAGGAGAAATTATAGGGTTGCTTTGAATGAGGCTAAGAAAGAGTATAACGTTTCTAGTATCCAATCTTCCAATAATAAATGCAAAAAAGCATGGAATGTGATTAATTCAGTTGCAAAAAGCAAACAGAAGGAGCCTGTGAAAATATCTCCAGATGTTTTCAATATTTTTGTGTTCACTCTGTGAATGAGATCTGTGACAGTATTTTAAGACCTTCTGAAACGGCAATAGAGCTTATAACTTTGCATAGTAGGAATGAACCACTAAGGGATAAGTTTTCTTTCACTGAAGTAACACCGGAGCTTGTTTTGAATATCGTTAAAAGTTTGAAATCTTCCGATAGCATAGATATTTATGACTTTTCAAGTAATATGCTCAAAAAAATTATAAATTGTATAATAATTCCTCTTACCTATTGTATTAATAAATGTTTGATAGAAGGGGTATTTCCAGAAATGCTAAAACTATCTAGAGTGGTGCCCATCTATAAGAAGGGTGAGAAAGAGTGTCCATCAAGTTACCGCCCAATATCTCTCACACCGATCCTATCAAAAGTTTTAGAAACTATCATCCATCTTCAATTATGTGATTACTTGAGTAAACATGACATACTGTCAGATGAACAATTTGGATTCAGAAAGAACAAGTCTACCATCAATGCTATTGACTCCATGATTAAAAAGGTACTCAGGGCTTATGAGGATAAAAAATATGCTCTGGCCACATTTTGCGATCTCAGTAAAGGATTCGATTGCGTGGATCGTGATGTGCTTCTGAGTAAACTGGTTCATTATGGCATTGTTGGTAGCAAATTCAATAACATTTTCGCCTCTTTCCTCAGTGACCGAAAACAAATTGTTTGCATAGGAAAGGAAAAATCTCAAGTGAATGATATAAAAAGTGGAGTTCCGCAGGGATCGGTCTTGGGACCATTATTGTTCATATTGATGATAAATGATCTGCCACTCTGTACAAGCAATGCTGATACTATAATTTATGCGGATGATACAAATTTTATTAATGTAAGCTCAAATTTCGAAATCCTCCAGAATGAAGCTAAGAACAGTTTGTCTGAGGCTTCAAAGTGGTTCAGAGCCAATGGTTTTTCACTCAATGAGGATAAAACTCAAGAAAATATTTTTAGCTTGAAGAGTTTACCTATGGAGAGCCGTTTGGGTAATGTCAAATTTCTAGGTGTTTTTGTTGACAGCAAACTTTCATGGGAGCCTCACATTAAATATATTACTTCCAAATTATCCAGAGTGGTATACTTGCTGAGAAATTTGATAGGCTGTGTCCCCACGTCTTATGTCAGATCAGCATACTTTGCTTTTTTCCAGAGTATAATCGCGTATGGGCTTTTACTCTGGGGGAATAGTCCACATGTTCAAGATATATTGATAATTCAAAAAAAGTTATAAGAATAATCACAAATTCTGAAAGATTGGCTCATTGTAAACCGTTATTCGCTCAAATAGGTATACTGACAGTAATAAACCTGTATATTTTTACTTGTCTCCTATATACGAAAAATAACTTGCCTAATAATCTGCTAAGGAGAAATATACATTCCCACAACACTAGGAGTAACGGGAATATAGAAATACCTTTCTGTAGGCTGACGAAATCTCTGGATAGCTATGAAGTTGTTGGAATGAGAATGTTTAATAAATTACCACATGAGTGGATAGAAGCTCCATTTCAATTATTCAGAAATAGGCTACATAGCTGGTTAATTAGAAATCCTTTCTATAGTTTGAAAGAGTTTTTCGAATTTCAACAAATTATTCTTTGATTAAGATGAACTATTTTATACTATTATTTCTAGTATTCATGTTATTTCTTGTATGTAATATTTTACGTGTATTTTATTTTGACTGGTGTTTCTTACATTAACCCTCCATGTTATAATATAGGTTGACTATGTTTCCTAAACAATAATTTCTGACGTTGTCCATAACTATTGTAATGTTGAGCGGCAATAAAATTATATTTATTTATTTATTTATTTATTTATTTACTTACACACAAATACTGGATGCTACATTATAATATTTGGCTGAGTTCATTACTATAATTTTACTCATAGAGTTTTTTGGAGTAATTTTTGTCTCATGGCTCAAATTTTGTTCATGATATAATATCACGACGTAGCCTACTAATTCATCCTCCTACGCCTCGGACTCCTAGGTATACTTTCAACATCTCAGTAGGATATACCTGCACAGAAAAAAGATGGTAACTGTTGTTAAAATAAATTAATGATTATCAATTTGAGTATTAATTTAATGATATTAAGTTAGAATAAATTGATGATTATTAATTTGAGTATTAATTTAATGATGCAATAAACAAGTAATTATGACAGACTTGCATGAAAGACAGCAATATCGTGCTTGTGTTGTAGAAAGTACATTAGTGTCTAAACATCGCCAAGAATCAAATAAAAAAGTCAAAGTCACTGATACTTCCTGTGAATGTGTTATCACCAGAGATTTACAACAGTTGAAATAGTAATGTGTATATAATTATAGTTTCATGTTCCTCTATGAGTACTAAACGATCCTATTCCAGTTTCGAAATGCATTGCGTTGAACAAGTCATTAAAAGAGTTTTCCTTCAGGAAAACTTCATTGCATCCACTGGATTCTCCCATTCACAGGTACTCAAGTAGAGTACTACATTTGCAAAGTCATTACCCCATTTGCATTGTTTTATCTGAAGTCAAACATTAATGGTTTTTCAAAGTAGCTATTAGCAATATTTTCTATCTAACTTCTGTTCCGTTCAATTTCATATCAAGAGCGAAGTTGAGAGTAAGCTTGGTTTTTTTTTATTCGAACAGTTTGGTCACTCTGTGAATGAGAGAGTATCACTAAAGGTGCGTACAGATATACGCGCCGCGAACATGAGCAATTCACTTTTAATCAGCTGATGCCAAGCTTTTTATATTAGTATCTTATCGTTTCTGTAAAAATACAGATATAATCAGCTGATTAAAAGTGAATTGCTCATGTTCGCGGCGCGTATATCTGTACGCATCTTAAGGTATCACTATAGAGTATGCAAGTGTAATTAATACATACAAAATTAGAAAATTGAAGAAGTTTTTTTCTTTTCCGACTATTGTATTGTTTGCTCTATCAAATAAATAAATACAATGTGTAAACATTTTCATGAGTAGCAATGATACTCTCTTCCGTAGACTATAATCTCCGTCCATTAGTTGTATAGTCTTTATCTGTGTTAGTCTGATAACGATCTATCTTTTATCTGATAAGGATATGATGATCTGGTATGATGAGGATGGAAGATATCCACATAACTACTCAAGGAGTTACTTATCTACATCAAGTATACTTAGAATAGCCTGAACCATTTCTTAGTTTTAAATATTCCACAAGAAAAATGAAGTTAACCTCTATATAGCAATATATCAAACAATCAATAGTTCAAACAATCTTGTGAAGGAAGAAGAATCTGGAGGAAAAATTTGTATGGAAATTGAGAAAATTCAACCATGTCAAGTCTTTCTTTTGCTTGAGTTTTCCCTATATTATCATTGTGTATAATTTACAGCATTCAATGATAATGAACCAAATTCACATCTCAAAAATAGTATGAATATTGATGGTTGATCCAATTCCTAGTAAAAAAGTGAGTAAATTTGTATGGCTTTTGTTGATGGGAAGTCCCTTGCGAGAAATTCCTAGTATGTATCTCTATCTCTGAGATGAAATATTGCGAACGTGGCTCAAAAAGATAAGCAGACAGATAGAATGACACGTCAACCGTTGGAAAATTCTGACAAGAGTTATTGAAAGATGTTCTTTTTATTTGTTTTCTCTTTTCCTGTGACTCTTTTGCTTTATTATCAGATTCTTTCGGTCACCATTCACCACCTATTTTATCACTCACTATTTTTCACTCGATGTACAACATTCTTCTTCTCCAATCCTTCCTTATTCCTATCACTATCTTCTTGTTTAATTTGTCAATTGGTTTTCTTCCTGTCAACTTTAGCATCTCTCTTCTCTTCAAATCCCTCTCACCATCTCACTCACTCTCAATCTCTCACTCTCTCTTTCTCTATCTCCAACTCCATCTCTCAATCTCAATTTCTCACTCACACTCTCTCTCTCTCTCTCAATTTCTCTCTCTCACTCTCTCTGTCTCTCTCCCCTTCTTTCTCTCACTAAAACTCCCTCTCCCTCTCTTCACTCATGACTCACGGACTTTATCTCTACACTTCTTCTGAATTTGCTTTTCCATTTCTTCCATCGAATGATTCAACTGTCTCAAAAAAATGAGGAAGGTAAGTGACATCGTGTGACAACTCAGCAGACCAGAAAATAATGACAACTAGACAAAGAGAGCATTATACTGCAGTGGAAGAATCATATAGAATTTATGTAGACACTGTCGATAAGGAAGGTGTGATGCATGTAATGTAGATGGAGAAGAGGAAGAAAAAGAAGAAGAAGAAGAAGAAGAGAAGAAGAAGAAGAAGAAGAAGAAGGAGAAGAAGAAGAAGAAGAAGAAGAAGGAGGAGGAGGAGAAGAAGAAAAGTTTGAGTTTTTGGCAGTTGCAAAAATATAAGTGCAGGTATGATAGGATATAGCGCAGGCTTGTCAGCCTCTTCCCGCTTCTGTCGTAAACTGCCATCTGCCAGCAGAAAACTAACGATGAAAGAGAGAGACAGAAGACAGAAGATTAGGACTGAGGAAAGAATGAAAGTGAGAAAGGAGAAGGAAAATAAGTTACGTCGCCATGGTAACAAACAAACAATCGATACACTCAGATTTGAAGTTATGTATTTCCTGTGATCGTCGCAGTGACTGGTGGTAGACGGTGATAAAAGATGGAATAAACCGATATGTCGTGATAGAAAAAGGAAAAAAGAGAAAGACGATCGACTTGGTGAGGGAATTGAGAGAAGGCTGATGAGGAAGAAGGATGAGAATAAAGATTGAGAAGCAAAGGTTAGAAGGAGTGAATGGAAGGTGTTGAAGAGCAATTAAATGAAAGAATATAAAAATTCCGAATACTGCAAATTTCAAGTTTCAGAATAAATTCCTGTATTATGAAACTATTCATAATATAAAAGTTAATTCCAATTTTAGTCGATTTTATTATTCTGTCGAATAATGTATTCTGCTGAATGTATTTGAGATCAATATTCCAAAACTTCAACACAGAAACATTTCGAATTCAACAGGCACAAGTTGATTCCTACTTCAATTTTCAAATCAATTATGAAATTGAGCTGTATATTCAACGATGAAAACAACTAAGCTCTTGAAATGAATCAATAGCACGGAAAATTGAAAATAATTTAAATCATAAAATAATAAGCGCAAAAATCATAAACTTATTTTAATTTCATCTAAAACTCTCTTGAAAGTTGACTACAGTGAATCATAAAATATATCATAATACAATTATTATGACAGTTCATAATTGAATTACAATGTATGATTCATAAATATTGACTTGATGAGAACTCGTATCATCATCATCACATTTTTCATGATTTATACTGACATTAGTTGAGTTCTCTGGAATTAACATTATAAATCAATTGAAATTATTATACATTGATGGCAAGTAAGTTGGTGCATTAAGAATTGAGTATAGAATGTATAGATTTCATACTGGCGTATACATTTCATACAATGTGTACATTCTTTACTCAAGATCTCTCTCTATACATTGAGGTATTGACAGAAAAAAGTGAGTCACTTCCTAGGTTTATTCATGTATTATTGTGTTCTCAGCGCTATTATAATTATTTTTGAGAGATAGAGAATTAATATTTGTGAATGTGGAATCAATTGGGTACAATTGAGTCGGAAAAATGTTTGATACAGTGTTTCAAAATGAATTATTTCCATTTCAGATTCGAAATAGATCTTCTATTTGTTATGGAGTTGCATTGATGTGCTCTGAAGTGTATTTTATTGATAACGTTTTCACTAGCGTAAAATTATAATTTCATGAATTAAGTTAGTGAGAAATCTTAGTTCATAATTGAATCTTCATTGATCTTTTATCAAATTCACAAATTTCATCGATTACTCACTCCATTCATTTTCTGAAATGTAACATGACTGTATCTTTCCGAATAATTGTTTTCAAGGTCATCACATTTCCAATTATCATTATTCTAAAGTAAGTCTCTCATTTCTTAGTATACATAAATTATCTCATATTCTTATAACAGCATTGAATGGCCACTTTCTTCGTGTTATTTCTCATACTACCGATCCATTTCATTGAATGCAGTAGATGTAAGACAGTTTTATTCTATTAACTATAGTTTATCTTATTAAATTCATTATTTATCAATGGTTTCAGTAATTATCATGTAACTCAACTGTTTTCTGAATCAAACTTGTGAGAGAGCTGTACTGAAATGTAAAAATTTAATCGTACAAATGACGTGGAAGTTAACCACGGTTGCTCACTTTTGTTTATATTTTCGTGTGATTTTGAAAATTATCAACAACATTCTTTGTATTGTAAACAACGATGTGTTATGTTTTGTAGTGATATCACTTTGTACTGTACAGAATTATCAATTTGTATAGTTTTGTGATTTCAAAAATTATCTATAACTTTGATCTCATGTATTTATTTTCATTGATAAATTGTGTGTTTTTCTAAGTTGACCCCACAACCCATCGTGGCTGGCCCTTGATTAATGATAGAAAATGTGGAATCCGAACTCAGATAAAAACAGATGGTGGAAAGTATGCAACCATAGGAGAGTTTCCTTGGCTTGTTGAATTCATCTTCACATTAAAAAAAGGTAATATATATTCCCAACAATTATAATTATCATAGAAACTACAATATAGTTGAAGAACGAATTTTAGCTTATAATAATTTCATTTTTAATTTGAATTGGTCACTTATTTCTTGAGAAATATTTTATAAGAATGACATGAGAATGTAATGTGACTACATCTTTCTGACCTTAAGCTAGCTCGAAGCTCCAAACAGCTTTTATAGAGCTTCATGAATTGAGAAGACACCACCGTCTCCAGTACAATTCACCACAATGGAATGTGGTGTGGAATACAATTCACCACAATGGAATGTGGTGTGGAATACAATTCACCACAATGGTGTGGAATACTCAACTATTTCAATAATCTGAAACATATTCTTCTTCAATAGATAAAATTTGAAAAGTTTTCTCCATGTAAATTTCAATGATGATTGAAATTACAGTTGTTATCCAATTGCATATGCCTGGAAAAATATGATGATTATGAATACGAAGAGCTACTGTGATTAATATGAATAAAATGGAATAGGTATCATTTTTCATGAATCACCTTTTACTTCTTCTTACAAAACAGTAAACTTTTTCAAATTATGATATCATCAAGAATTCATCAATAGCCTGAATAATTATATTCATGAATCAAAGATTCAATAATTCATTTTTTATGAATCACCTTTTACTTCTTACAAAACAATAAACTTTTTGAAAGTATCATGAGATCATCAAGAAGTCATCAAAAGTCTAAATCATATTATTCATGAATGAATATTCAATAGATCATGCAAAGTATAAAGTGATGATAAAATATTGTACAGAGAAACTGAGATAGATACTAGTACTGTATTGATACTCTCAGGTAAGAGCTACTTGTAGATATTCTCATAAGCTTCCATGCAGCCTATCATCCTTGAAGGCTGATAAATTTGTAGACAATATGAATATATATCATATATACAAATCCAAAATTAGGAATATACATCGAAATTTGCTTAACGGAAAGCAACTGAATAATAGCAACACAACGGAATCTCGAGTTGCTCTCTCATAACTTACAAACATAGTTTGATGATTGTGTTCGAAGTGAGGTGGTAGCAAGATGGCCAGAAAATGATGTGGAACTTATTTTTTGGAGATCCTCTCTCAATTCATCTTCCCACCTTATTCTCGGCCTTCCTATCTTTCTTCTTGAATGTAGTCTCTCCCTGAATATTATTCTAGCATTCTGTTTTCGTTCATTCTACAGATTGTCCAAACCATCAAAGCCGCTTGTCCTTTATAAATTTTACAATATTTCGGCCTTTTATCAACCCCTCGAGCTCTGAATTAGTTCTTCTCCTCCACTCCTCTCCTTCTTTAACTGGACCATGAATCTTTCTTGGGATTTTCCTTTCAAGAACGCCTAAATAGTTTTTGTCTTCTTTTGATAACGTCCAAGATTCACAGCCGTACGTTACAAGAGGTCGAATTAGGCTCTCATATATCTTAAGTTTCGTGTTTCTACATAAATGAGCCTGTTCTTTAAAAGTTCCATGTTACTGAAGTATGCTCTATTTCCAGCCAATACTCTTTGTTTTATGCTGTAAACCATCTTGTTCTCGTTATTCAGTTCAACCCCCAAGTAGCTGAAGTTCCTTACACCTTGAAAGATTTTATTTCCAATTCGGAGGTTTTGTGGAACTCTCCTTGCTTGACTCCTTGATATTTTCATATACCTCGTTTTACTTTCATTCACTAACAAGCCAATCTTATCCGCCTCTCTTTCTAGCAACAAATACGTTTCCTGCAAGACATCTGTCCTTCTTGCAATTATTGCTACATCGGACGCATATGCACAGACTTGATACATTCGGTGGAAAATATTTCCCCTGTCTAATCCTTCAATAGCTCCATGCAATGCTATATTGAATAGGATTGCAGATAGTCCATCGCCTTGTTTGACACCTGTGTTAAATTCAAAAGTGCTGCTCCTTCTATTTCCAATATTTTGACCATTGCTGCAGTCCTACTCATTGTCATTTTCACTTCGATCACCCTTTTCACACTTCGATCTCATGTATTTATTTTCATTGATAAATTGTGTGTTTTTCTAAGTTGACCCCACAACCCATCGTGGCTGGCCCTTGATAAATGATAGAAAATGTGGAATCCCAACTCAGCTAAAAACAGATGGTGGAAAGTATGCAACCATAGGAGAGTTTCCTTGGCTTGTTGAATTCATCTTCACATTAAAAAAAGGTAATATATCATTTCCATCAATTATAATTCTCATAGCAACTACAATATAGTTGAAGAACGATTTTCAGCTTACAATAATTTGAATTTGTCATTTATTTCTTGAGAAATATTTTATAAGATGACATGAGAATGTATGTAACTACATCTTTCTAACCTTGAGCTAGCTCAAAGCTCCAAACAGCTTTTATAGAGCTTCATGAATTGAGAAGACACCACCGTCTCCAGTACAATTCACCACAATGGAATGTGGTGTGGAATACAATTCACCACAATGGTGTGGAATACTCAACTATTTCAATAATTTGAAACATATTCTTCTTCAATAGATAAAATTTGATAAGTTTTCTCCATGTGGATTCCAATGATGATTAAAATTCCAGTTGTTATCCAATTGCATATGCCTGAATATGATTATTATGAATACGAAGAGCTACTGTCATTAATATAAATAAAATGAAATAGGTACCCTCTTCCATGAATCACCTTTGACTTCTTACAAAACAATAAACTTTTTTAAATTATGAAATCATTAAGAATTCATCGAAAGCCTGAATAATTATATTCATGAATAAATATTCAATAATTCATTTTTCATGAATCACCTTTTACTTCATACAAAACAATAAACTTTTTGAAATTATCATGAAATCATCAAGAAGTCATCAAAAGTCTAAATAATATCATTCATGAATAGATCATGCAAAGTATAAGTATATTATTCATGGAGAAATATCATATCAATAGATCATGCAAAGTATAAATTGGTGATAAAATATTGTACAGAGAAACTGAGATAGTAGGTATTGAGATAGATACTAGTATTGTATTGATACTCTCAGGTAAGAGCTACTTGTAGATATTCTCATAAGCTTCCATGCAGCCTATCATCCTTGAAGGCTGATAAATTTGTAGACAATATGAATATATATCATATATACAAATCCAAAATTAGGAATATACATCGAAATTTGCTTAACGGAAAGCAACTGAATAATAGCAACACAACGGAATCTCGAGTTGCTCTCTCATAACTTACAAACATAGTTTGATGATTGTGTTCGAAGTGAGGTGGTAGCAAGATGGCCAGAAAATGATGTGGAACTTATTGATTTGTTGGAAAAATTCTTTTGCGTTGCTATCACCAGGATGCTCTCTGTATGTGAGCTGCCGAATAAGTGGTTTTTCAAATTCATTTATTTTCAGGGAATGTAACAGGTTTCTGCACAGCGACAATAATCAGTGATCAGTTTGTCCTGTTACCAGCATATTGCCGATACAAGGAACCTCAGTGAGTTGAATCAAATGTGGATGTCACAAAAGCTTATATAATGCCGGGTCTACACGACAACGATATTAGCGCAAACCTGGCAGGTTTGCGTCGTGTAGACGGGAGATCGTTGTAAATTTCTGAGGTTTCAAGATTTCTGCTTTCTTCGATCAATCTCAGCCAGGTTTGCGTCAATTTTTCTAAGAAACTATTATGTCTCATCTAACCTTCAAAACCTAAATAGCTTCAAAATGAAGCTAAAGAATTCGCGATTTCAGATTCGGATTCAGCACCCTCAAATTGAATATGTGCGAGGTCAATTCTCAAAAATACTCAAAAACAAGCAATATTTTTTAATTGATAATAATTATCTTATTTACTCTATAGTAATGTAATAGATATAGTTATTCACTCTTCACTTGATGAACAGTATTCTTGATTATTATTATTGAGGAGAAGGAGGAGAAGTGTGAGGAGGAGAGGAGGAGAAAGAGAAGGAGGAGGATGAGTTGGAGGAGGAGGAGGAGGAGGAGGAGCCTTGAGTTACCATTCATGTCAAGTTTGTAAATACTTCAAAGAATTCATATAGAATTTATATATGGTTTTGTATATATTACAGGTTTGTGTTAAAGTTGGTGTCATGTGAACAGAGGTTTGAGCAAACTTGGCTCAAAACCAGATTTGCGTAGATCTGGCTTTGAGCCAAGTTTGCGCAAGTATCGTTCACGTGTAGACCCGGCGTAATTAATATTATATTCTAACGAAAAATGTCTCATCTTTCAATGATAGATCCTCTTATGTTTATTGTTGGGATTCCCTTATGTTGGGAACTGATGACACCAAATATAATGTGATATCCACAGTTCAAAGAAGCACCTTGATATATGTGTAATTAATTCCTCATATGTTTTGCACCAACACAAAGGTCGTTAGTCCAAGAGAGGCTTCTTCTGTCTATTAAAATATATGAGATCCACTTCGTGCAAGAGTGCAGCAGTTACATACTCATGCAACAACTGTTGCATAAACTCTCGTTATTGATAGCAGTTTCTGTTTTTTACAGCCCATCAAAAATAATTGTTGGTAGTGTGGATAGGAATAAGGATGTAGACTGCGACACAAAAAGTAATATCTGTGAGCCGCCAATGAAAGAGTACGGAGTAGAAAAGTTTTTTCGTTCAAATGATGCATACTCCACAGATGTCAGTAGTATTGGTCTGGTGAAAATTCAAGGCAAATTCGAATTCAATGGTATGTCTAGAGTGTGATATGTATTTGTATGAATATGAGTAGAATCAGTACATTGCACGTATTGGATTATTGTTGTATTTGTCAAGCTAGACTCTATTTGGTTTCTGTATATGTATTTATGAGTGTGAATAAATTTGAAATTTGAATTGTTACGGGTTTCTACTGAAATAAAACACTTGAGGCGATTTATACTAATTAGATTTATTACTTACAAAACTATAACACACGGAGGTAAACTAGTAGCAACTATAAACTGATCACCACCTAATAAATTACACAGAATTATCACAACTAAATTAGTTATTATTTATATTGAATTAGACTAAATTAATTTTAATCTGAACTCATTCATATTGAAATATTATATCGAAAGATTGGTCATACATTTGTCAAGAAAGATGGGTCAATCTTATTTATATTGAATGAGAATAGATTTTTAACAATTATTTTTATAGTTTTAATGCTATAAATTCACATTCAGTAATAAATGTTATACTCACAAGTGATTATAGTTATTAAATATAACTATAAAAATTGTTATATATTAATAACATTGTTAAAAATAACAATTTTTCAATTAATCTTTTAATTGATTAAAAATAGCTGACACCAGCAATAATAAACTTTATAAGCAACTACAAAAGTTTATTATCACTTTATCACTAGTCTGTCACAATGAGAAAAAACGAACACTCCGCTGTAGTTTCTTAACTGACCCGCCAACAGCAACACGCGCCATTTATATTGGCTCTATAGAACAATCGAGAAGGATCTTGAGGTGTAGAACACTCCCGACTAATCACAGTGATTCGAAGGTTCTGGAACGCGCTTGTCATTGGTCGATGTCTCCCTGCACCAAGATGAACTCACGGGAATGATCTGGAACGATCCAGAAGCCCCCCCTGCCACCTCTGTGGTGTTTACTGGAATCCCCTCGCCACCTGCCTTTATTGATAAGAAGTATTGTAAAGCTGCGTACACATATTCGCGCTTCCAACCCGCACCGAGCATGCTCCTCCCTCGTACCGCCCTCGTACCGCCCTCGTACCACCATCGAACCACAGTCGCTCCGCCCACACACCCATCATGAACGTTACGGAAGATGTTAGATCATCAATCGCTCTGCTGGAGTGACGGTTGCGGAGCAGAGCGAAAGTCTGTACGCACCTTAAGAATATAGGTGATAGTCTATGGTTGATCTCCTTTCTGAGTGATGTGAGCACAAATAATATAAACAAGAATCCAAAGAAATTGAAGAGATACTACAAGTAAATGATTGTTCGCAAATTTATGCAATGTTTTCACATATTTAAATCTTTTAAAATGATCTTTCCCCGCCACTCCTTTGATTTATTCTTCTGCCCTGGGCTATAGTCTGGGCTTTATTGACTGATTGATTCTTTATCACAAATGATTCTCTATGACAAATGACAATGTATTGCCAGGTCTTGCATGACCCGTTGCATACTAACACTACATTATAATGGAAACAAAAATGAACAATTAACATATTCAGAACGGAAATAAATATGTAGATGAGTGTATAACTTTTGGAAACAAAGAGTAGAACCTATTTGTTTACAGAATAGAAATGAGAATACACATGAAATTCTGGCTTAAACCAATATGGATAAAACTCTGCTTTTAACTCCTGTAGATCTCTCACAATACTTACCTCCTACACTGTTTAAAGCTATGAAAATAATACTATTAGTATTATAAATCCAATATTTTTCATTGAAATACAATCAAATATTTGAAAATATATTCTTGAATCTCTCACAAACGTATTGAGTGTATAATGTATATAGGCTTAGAAGGGAAATCGTGATGTTGTCCATATATATTTTATTCATTATATTTATTATTATATTTATTTTTATATTTATACTTATATTCATTCATATAAGTTTTTGAATGGAATGAAACTCCTATTTGCAGATTTCGTTGCTCCTATTTGCTTGGAGTATGGAGAGGTCCTCTATAAAGACTACACTGGCACTAAGGCTGAGTTCGCAGGTTGGAATAACAACATAAATGGTGACGAATCAACAAAATAATTTTATTGAATCTCAGAACAATTTTGGAGCTAAGTATTGGCAATATTGACTCCGAATCTGTCGTATTTTCGTTTCAAAATGCTCAAAAATAGAAGTTTTCTCTTACTTATTCATTTACAACTATTGCATGATCAACTTTATATTATACTCTCATCTAATCTCTTCTTTCTCTTATTTATTCACCTTGATACAAAGGCTAGAATCAACTACAGAAGAGGTAGCCTTCCTCAATAATTTTTTGATGTAGATTGATTCAACTAATGAATATCTTCGCATTATTGTTATGTTATTTTTGAGAAGGAAATAAATCATTTTATTCATTTTCACAGACCCAGACGTCAAGCCAGACCCTTCTTCGTCTGTGCTCCTAAAGATGACACTGCCATCCAAAACGAGAGCGTTTGCATAGATTCGATCAACTACATTCTTGGCCCTCGCACTGATCGGAAAATTGACATAGAGTCGTTTGTTTGCGCTGGAGGTATGCAAGGTCAACACATTTCCCCATGGGACACTGGTGGTGTTCTAGCGGTATCTCAATTGGTTGCTGGCGATATACCTAGGTAATTTCACTGTACACTTTGATGTAAAAGGTTTGATATTGTCTAACCACTCATTCATTGGGAAAATGTGAGATACAACAATAGTAAATAGTAGTTTGAAGCTACGATGGTGGTTTGTATCTACAATAGTTTGTAATTTCGGTTGTTGCATCATTATCAATCTCTATCGAGTTGAAAGAAAGTAAATGATTGAGTACTCTATTTTATGTAGATTATAATAAATACTGGCTTTGTAAGCAAGATGTGCCTTCACTGAATATGTAAGGGTAGGAAAATGAAAAACAAGAAAAGATCGTACAGGTTTTTGATTTAAAACAAAAAAATAATTATTGTACAAAATTAGAATTATAATTAGAATAATAATAATCAGATGAATATTTCAAGGGCTACTCGCTTTGCTGCTAGTGAGGATTCATTTGTTTGTGGTTATGAAAAATTTAAGAACAATACTCAGTAGTCACCTACCTTTATGAAAATGGCTTCCCACTTGGCATCCACTATAGATAATATTTTTATGCAACTACATAAATTGGCGGAGGTAAGAGAGAGCTTGAGAGATTGGAGTAATAGAACTCAAACATAGAACATCAGAATATGAATATTATCATAGTATGGGTGAAGCTCTACGATTGACATTGACCAATGAACTCTACTGTCATAGGCCGGTACACAACACGCCCCAGTATTTCAAATAATATGGTCATCAGAACCAATGATCAACAACCAATGAAGAGAAGCTTGGTGACTGACAAAACCAAAAGGATATTATGAGAAGAAAAATGACAGAATATACTATTTGAAAACAGTAAATAGGGTAGCATTGGGAACATATCATTTTGTTCTATGATCTACCTTTGTTTTCGTTACAAGTTTTTCTTATCGTATGATCGCCTACTGGTCGTTAGGCCTACTGGTTCTCAAATTTAGATTTGGACTCTTGATTTTATTGAGCAGGATAATGAGCTTTTATAAGTGTTGTGTATCTGCCATACGCTAAATAAATTGGCACTATAAACACACACTGTATTATGAAGTATGATGCACTCATTTATAACAAAATATCAACTTGTAATCATAAATTTTCATAGTTTCTGAGTAATTGTGAAGATGATAGGTTTATTGTGGTTGTTATCCATATTAAATAGAAAGATAATAGGAGGATTGGATATTGTAAACTACAAGAAAATAATTCACAGTTAATTTTTGAACGATCAGAATCATTACAACCAATAAAACATCATCAATCCTTTTTATTATAAATTTGTTTGACTACTTCTCATCCAATGTTTTTGTAACATTTCTCCTCGATTTCATAATTATGTTTCATTTTGTAACCCTACTAGACAACACTGAACCCACAAGGAGCTTGAAGAGAACAAAGCCCTTCGAGTTGGTGTAGAGCTAGTGAGGTGAAAAAAGTATATTAAAAAAAAGTGTAGTGAAAGAATTTAAAGTAGTGGAATTATAGATTGGAACTGTAGGCTTCACTGGAAGACTTTATCAATAAAAATAGATTACTTGAGATAAGAAATAAGAGAACAAAATTAATGTTGAGTCCCAATGACTAGTTTTAATCGAAATAATCAAACAAATTCGTAACATTCATCCATTAACATTCAATAAAAGTGCTCGGTTGTTAATATACACACGGCTGCTATTTTTTCTGGTTTCAGTTTATCTGAGATTGAAAATGAAACAGGTATCCCGATTTTAAATAAATCTGTGTTTTGACAATATCTATTCTTTTTACTTTCCTTGCCCTATTACCATAGGTAAGGAAAGTATTGCTTTCCAGAAAAATTAAGGTACCCCAATTTTTAAATTTCTATACGTTTCAAGGTCCCCTGAGTCCAAAAAAGTGTTTTTTGGGTATTGGTCTGTATGTGTGTGTGTGTGAGTGTGTGTGTGTGTGTGTGTGTGTGTGTGTGTGTGTGTGTATGAGTGTATGTGCGTCTGTGTACACGATATCTCATCTCCCAATTAACGGAATGACTTGAAATTTGGAACTTAAGGTCCTTACAATATAAGGATCCGACACGAACAATTTCGAACAAATGCAATTCAAGATGGCGGCTGAAATGGCGAAAATGTTAAAATGTTGTCAAAAACAGGGATTTTCGCGATTTTCTCAAAAAACGACTCCAACGATTTCGATTAAATTTATACCAGGAATAGTAATTGATAAGCTCTATCAACTGCCATATCTGTGAAAATTTCAGGAGCTCCGCCCCATCTATGCAAAGTTCGATTTTAGATTCCCAGTTATCAGGCTTCAGATACAAATTAAACAAAAAAATTCAAGTGGAAAAGATTGAGCATGAGAATCTCTACAATTAATGTTCAGTAACATTTCCACCTAAAATTGAAAATAAACACGAAATTCCAGAAAATGTTAGAATTTCAATTACAAAAGTTACTGTTGGCAACTGTTGATTCTATTAAATTATTCACTTGAAGAGATAGCAGACCACGTATGTCTCCAACGTTATTGTCCTGTCACTGAGCTGGCTCAGATCTTTGTTTATAAGTAGACTTGAGATGCGCGTGCACACTAGCGTCAGGTAAAAAATTTTCATAACGGCAAGGAAAATTGTGTGAGTGCGCCACACCAGATTTTTATTAAAAATTTTTCATATTGAAACAACAAAGTTAGGCTGCGAAAACTGTTTGCTTGATCAGGGTGATGGATCGAACAAAAAGAAGTTCAAATTATGTAACTTTTGTACATCTATTAATCTGAGATATTTTTCATTTTCCCTGTCAGATTCTTCGGTGTGGGAGTCAGAGTAATGAGTTCTGAAGTGGATTTCATTGCTGACGTGTTCACTCGGATCTCATACCACCTGCAATGGATAATGGATACTATCGCTAATGAGAGTGTACAACATCATATCAAACAATATCTAAGTTGTAAATGAAGAGCTATAACAACATCTCGTAACATACAATAACGAACAATTAATTGAGAAATGAATAATAAAATTAAATTCATCGAATTGAAGACTATTTATGAAACTTTCTTGACTTCAAACTTCAGTCGTGAGATTAAAGAGTGTAGTATTGATTGTTTTTTATTGAATTACCCAATAATTCTAAATTAATCTACTTGTTGTTGTGGACAAGTATGCTACAATATCGAACAATGTTTTCAGTCTAATAATGGAAAATTCCAGTTTGTTGAGGTTAATAATTGAGAAATATAAGCATTTCTAACCATTTTAGAAACTGGTTCTATTTTTGCTGTCATGTATCTATTTTTCCATAGATTTATTATATTTCAAATCCATTAATAACTTCCGTCCAATGCTCAGTCTGCTGTAGATGTGCATTATCCCAACCAATCACAGACTGTAACCTTGATAGTGATAGATATTTTTATAGACAATTCTACAATCACTAAATAATAACAGTAATAAAGTTAACAAAAGTACAGAATTTTAGAAGCATACAGTACAACATAATTAACAATATTATGTGATAATATTAAGCAAAGTAATAATAAAATGTTGGCTCTACTGGCAAAAGTAACACTTAAGCGCCAGTTGTGACATCAATTAAAAACTAATTATAAAAACCATCATAGGAAACTTGGAATCATGACTCCACAGCTCTTCGAGACTGACATGATAAATCAAGTGGAATCCGAACCCAGGAGATGGTAGACTGTCTCCTTGTGTATGAGTGTAAGTGGATGATTATAGGGAACGAGGAAAGATTATGAGATGTCAGAAATAGTTGAACTATTTCTTGAAGGACGAGTTAATCCTCTTAAGAACACTTTAACTAATTATTCCAGAGAGGATTTAGTTCAAAATAATTTTTGTACGACAAACCTTTTGAACCTTCATGCATTGTATACTTCGAATCCTTTATAATTATTATTCATTCTCTATTGATTCATACAATAAGTACATCATCAAAATGATAGGGAGAGAAAAAATATGATAACCATGTCCTATTCCTTTCCCAAATTTACATAAGGTTACACATAGTCTTGGTTACTCATAGTAAGGTAATATTACTATAGTAATATTACTATAGTAATATAGTATAGTAATGAGTAATATTACTCATAGTCTTGTAGTTGTTCACTTCACAATATTTTCAGTCCTTAATAATTATTTCCACAAAGTAGATTTTCAAATTCTATCATGATCATCATAGTCATATTCAGAATCTGTTATGAGATGATAACAGATTCAAATATTGGAAGGTTAGAATATTAAAAAGAGATAACGAGAGAATTAAATGACATAAAAATTGATAACAGCAACAACTACAATAAATATTAATAATTCTAATCAAACATTAAATTCCATAATAAAATATAACAACTATTATCGAACAAATCCTATTCTATATATTTTTCAATTATACGCACTGATGGATTATGGCTGTAAATCCAATAATTGTTTTCAGATACCGATCTCCGATTTCCAATTATATTATTCAGTCAATAAAATAAGATTATTATCCAAGCCTCTCATTTCGATCCAGTATTCTCGACTTTTCATCACGTAACAGGATGACAACTTTATCTGGGTTACTTCTTTTCCTACTGATCCATTCCATTATTTGCAGTAAATGTAAGACCGTATTATCCTATTCACTAGTTTATCTTTTGAAATATTCATTTATCCAACTATCTATGCTGTTGTGAAGGTGGTGTTTCGGTGGATATTGAATAAAACCATAGAGAAACAATAGCATAAGTAGATATCCCATGGTATTGGGCGTATATGCCACAACTTTTACTGTTATCTCAAGCTGATAGTCTACGTACTTTTCTCCTGTGAAGCTTTATGACGCTGATAAAGCGTCATACAGTGCCGTTCATACACTCTTACCTGGTCAAAACAGTAAAAATCAACAATAATAGACAGTAATCGGCTTAGGATAACAGTAAAAGTTGCGACATAAACGCCTTATACCATGGGATATCTACCTACGCTATTGTTTCTCTATTATAAAACCTACTTGATAGTGTGACTATTAAACTTGATATTGTAATCACAATTTTATCAAAACAATTTTAGATACAACAGTTCCGGTTGTTACACAATATTAATCTCTAGTAAACTGGGAGCTTGAACAATGATTGAGCAGAAGAATATACCTGCTTGGGTATAGTGTGAGTGAAGCCTTACGATTCGCCGTTAGCTGTTGACCAATGAAGTTTGAGATCGACTGGTATTGGCCTAGACTAGACACGCTCAAGTATTCCAGATATGGTCATGACTTGTGTCTAGTCTCGGCCAATGACAGTCGAGCTAAAGCGTCATTGGTCAACAATAATGACCAATTGTAGGGCTCCACTCATAGTGTATATTCTGCTACTCAATATGTATGCTTCCAGATAGATTGAAAATAGTAGATTGAAGATTGATAAAATTGATTGATAAATTGTAGATTGATAATAATTGTGTAACAACAGAAAATACCATCTCAGTTTGTTCTAGTAGATTGGTGGTTTTAACAATAGACCTATAGCGTAAAGCTATTTTTATTCAATGTATATATTAATCCATTCCTTTAGTAATATCAATGTGATTGAACCTTCTTACCTCAACATCAGACTGGGATGATATTCAGTGTCAAGATTCTGTTGTGAAGTGGATCAAGAAATATTTCTATTTTTCTCTTTTGTTTGTATTTTTGTGCAATCTCATTCAATTTTAAGAATTCAACATAATTAGTATTGATTAATTTATTTCAAAATTGCACTTTCCAGTTGACCCCGCAACTCATCGCGGCTGGCACTTGGTTAATGATAAGAAATGTGGCATACGAACCCAGCTGAGAGTAATTGGTGGGCAGGATGTGACTATAGGAGAGTTTCCTTGGGTGGTTGAATTCACAGTTACGAAAACTAAAGGTAATTAATCAAGATTTGCCAATAAACATAATTGAAATCCAGAATTGTATTAATGAATTCTAGCTCAATTATCTATTGTCTTCAGTTATGAAGACATAAATCATATAGATATTATGTACAGAGGGTTGAGAGATTCTACCAACTGCAGTAATTTAACAATGCTCGCAAATCTAGCAAACAATGCAATGCAAACAATATGAACCTTAGTGCTATTTGTATGTAAGTAGTTTGATGGTTGATATTATATTCATCATAATTTTTTTCAGAAAATATCACAGGTTTCTGCACAGGGGCGATAATAAGTGATCAGTTCGTTATCACTGCAGCACACTGTCAACCTGAAGTACCTTAGTGAGTTCAACCATATTTGCAATAAATATAATTATCATTATCACACTTAAATAATAAAATATGTATTATTCAATATGTCTCACATAATACTATTACTTTTAATTTTCCATTCAGTAATCAAAGGTTCAGAGATCCTCATTCATAGATTCAGAGAGTTCTCATGAGTTTCAGATTCCTCATAAATGGAGAGACTCTTGCAAAAGTAAAGATAGCTAATGTATCCTCAGAGTGTGTCATTTCTAATATGTATCAGATCTTCTCGTACAAACAAGAAGGTCAGTAGTTTTTCAAATCCAGGCTATATTTGTTCATCAAAATACAAAACTCACCAACTAAATATGTTTAAGAAATCTATAAAAATTTATTGAATACATAAAGTTATTGAATCAATAGCTATAGCGTTGTTTATTGAACGACTGAGAAACCGGGCATAAAACTTATAGTAATAAGTTCTGTGATTTTTCAGCACATCGAAAATAATTGTTGGTAATGTGGACAGAAATCAAGACCCAGACTGTGATGCAGAAACTAACATCTGTGCTCCCCCAATGAAAGAATATGAAGTGGACAAGTTCTTTCATCCAGATTATGTGCACTTTCCGAATGGCAGGGATATAGCTCTGGTCAAAATTCATGACAAATTCGAATTCAATGGTATGTGAAGTATACTATTTAGTATCTTCTTCCTCCTTGCCTATTAAGTATACTACTACTATATTATTTAGTAGTGTATAATCATTTATAAACCTATATTCCCTGTTTTTTCTCCAATCTGTAGCTAGAACTCTGCGACAGCTATATTATTCTCTGCTTCTTCCCCAATATAGCTAAAATTTTGCTACTACAGACTCATATTATGCTATGAACAACACTGATATAACTTATTACTACAGCATATGGGCAATAAGCACCATATCAGCTCAGTGATATAATTATTAATCAGCTGTTGGTTGAAACAATGAGTGTAATGAGTGTAATACATTATAATAAATGTAACCATGGTTCAACGTGATCCTAGATCAGTGTAAACTTTAATGCTGCATTATATTTATATAGTGTGAGAACACTTAAATCGGCATAAAGTTTCAATAATATGCAACTAATGTCATTAAGTATATCGTCATAATTCAAGATTTGATTCGTCAATAAGTTTAAAAAATACATATTATAAATATGATACATAAAATTCTAGGTAAATATGATTGTGCTAGATTTCCACATCTAGTTCTTCCAGCCATTGCAATGCATCAGGTTTCTATAGAAAACCCAATTTGAACCTTCCAGAGCCAAACCTAGCCTTTTACCTCTTAAGGTGCGTACAGATTTACGCGCCGCGAACATGAGCAATTCACTTTTAATCAGCTGATGCCAAGCTTTCTATATCTGTATCTTACCGTTTCTGTAAAAATACAGATATAGTCAGCTGATTAAAAGTGATTTGCTCATGATCGCGGCGCGTCTATCTGTACGCACCTTAACGTTTCTAACACTGTTTGGAACTATCAAATTGGAATATTATTCTTGTAATTCAAATAAATATTATACGTCAAGTTTTTTATTCTCGAAGTTTGGTTTTGTATCTCTCCATGTGGATATTTGGATAAATTATAACTAATTTTTTTGCAGATTTTGTTTCTCCTATTTGCTTGGAGCATGGCGAATTAATCTCCAAAGACTACACTGGCTCTGATGCTGAGTTTGCTGGATGGGGTCTCTTAAAAATCGGTGACAAATCCATCACAATAATTCAATAATTGAAAACAGAATCTAGTTAGATTTAGTCGTGCTATGGTTGGCTTGTTATATGATTAATTCATTCGTTCAATATTCTTCTAATTCAATTTGTTGTACTCTGTTACAAGGCTTATGTCAAAGATGCACATTATTTCTTGCATGTTCGATATAGTTAATAAGCACTTTGACTAATCGATTTGAAATTTTGGACACATTTTATTGGAACCATTCCAAAGATCTCTTGTCAGATTGTCATCAGCTTTAATTGAATGGAAAGCGTTAGGGCTGGCTACTCGTCACAAATACTGTCAGTTTATTGTGTGTCTCAACGATTGCTATACATTCTCTCTCGTTAACCATCAAGTTGAAGAATCAAATATTAAGCTCAACCATTACAATAGAGCATCAACCATTTGAGCATAAAGTGATTATACTCTGTACAAAATTACTTCTTACTTGGGATGGACATGCACAGCAGAGAGAGCTTACAGCGGGAGGGATACAGAGGCGCGATGTTGCCGTTTTGAAGCGGCCAGCGCTCTCCAACTTCTAGTGCATGTGCTCATGCTACACTTGCTTTTTTTGCTGTCTGATAGCAGTCAGACGACTGACAAATTGGCAACTGTGCTTCTACCTATGACTCTATCAATCACTGTAATTGGCTGATCTCAGTCAGACGACTGACAAATTGGCAACTACGCTTCTACCTATGACTCTATTAATCACTGTGATTGGCAGATCTCCCTCCATTTCTCTGCGCCGCATATTCCTCCAAGTCAGAAGTAATTTTGTACGGACTATAGTTCAACCATCACGTTAACGCATCAACCATCGAATTTTACCATTAGGTTGAAGCATTTTCTTCGTCTCATGATGAAAACCGTTTCATGTGCAGCATCTGCTACCGAAAAAATATATTAAGTTAATTTTCCACTGAAATTATTCAAAATCTTCGTCTGTGCTCTCATCTAACCTTATCACAGTAATTCGTTGATATAGTTCTATAGGTGTTGATACAATTCATGAATAACTTGATTATATTAATAAAATTATAACATGAAACAACTTGTTCCTCCTCTGTGTTCCAAATGCTAGAATCAACAAGCTATCTCGATAATTTAGTCATTTATTTTAATGTAAGTTATGCATATATTGGAATTTTGTAAACTCTTGCTGTCTAACCTAGAATTTACTAGGTTGAGCATACTTTTTCGAATGACTCAATAATCATTGAACTTCAATCTAATCGAAGTAAAATAACTTGAGGAAAAGCCGGCTGACGGCTTCGGCTAAGCCTGAAAATCTCTTTTTTCTTACTTTCTCGAAAGAGAACATAATACAGTATTATGTTATTTTGAATTTATTTTTCAAACAAGGTGTTTTGAGAATGAGTTTTCATTCTCTCTTTCTCTATTATTCAAATCATGTTAATAAAGTTATATTCTGTTCTTGAGGAAAGGATCAACGGGTTATCCAAGAACTGTTCCTATTCCGATGAATACAACACTGTAGGAAGCAAGTATATCAAAATAGAATAGCGAATAGAGTAGAATATCTTCACAAGCCTCAATAGTAAATCACAATTTCACATATAGCCTATGTCAGTCAACACAATACAATACATCACATTAAGCAAAAAAAAAAAAAAAAAATGGTGTAGAAAGTAATCTCATTCATAATCAACTTAAGCTGCGTTTACACCAAAGCTATTAATAAAATGTTGATAACTTAATCCTAATAGATTCTATTAGATTGAACATAACTTATCATACACATGATGAACATATGTGTTTGTCAAGTTCCGTTAAATCGAATAGAATCTATAAGGATCAGGTTCAAGAATTTTTTATCGTCACAAATAAAATTGCATAGACAAAAGTCACTTGACATGAATATCACAATATTGATACTAGGATCAAATACAGGTCAGATCAACTTACATTATAAAAACTCATAATATTATTGATGAGAGTCACTAGTTAAAATCTCTTCAACTGAGTAAAATGCTCTCTCCTTCAACCATTTTGTTATAATATATTTGAATCTGCTTTTTAGGTTATTAACATTTAGTTAATAACTTTGGTGTGAAAGCAGCTTTAATATTTTCTACAGACCCAGTCACCAACGAAAGCTCAGCTCATACCACGATGCAGAAGATAACATTGCCCGTCCAAAACAAGAGCGTTTGCGCACATTCAATCGACTTCATTCTGCTGTCTTCCGATATTGAACATGACAAGAACTCGTTCATTTGCGCCGGAGGGACGGCTGGTGAATACATCTTCCCAGGCGATTCAGGTGGTGTTCTGGCGGTGGCCGAAACTGTTGGTGATGATATACCCAGGTAATATTATACAGGAATATTATTAATAATTTATATTATATTATCCCAGGTATTATTCTATAATGCATTGTATAGTAAATAAAATAATATTGGTCCATACATGTACGGAATAGGAAATTCACGAATCATCTCTTTCTTGGACGACCTATCCTTCTAGGTCCATCTATTTTTCCATTCAGTGTCGCTCTTGGAAGCCTCTCATTATCCATTCTCCACACATTGCCAAGTCATCTTATTCTCTGGGCCTTGACAAATCGAACAATATTCTCACCCTGCAGTGCTTCCTCCACCTCTGCATTGCTTCTTCTCCTCCATGTATCCGCTGCTATCCTCACAATTCCTCTCTCAAACACCCTCAATGCCTCTTTGTCTTTCTTAGTCATTGTCCATGACTCAGAACCATAGCAAACAATATGTCTGATCAGAGTTTTGTAAAGCCTCATTAAATTGTACTTTTTTTACTTATACTTTTGATGTCATTGCATATTCCTTCAAGTCAGAAGTGATTTTGTAGGGACTATACTTCAACCATCACGTTAACGCATCAACCATAGAACTTTACCATTGGGTTGAAGCATTTTCCCCGTCTCATGATGAAACCGTTACATATGCAGCATCTGCTACGAAAAAATATATTAAGTTTATTTTCCACTGAAATTATTCAAAATCTTCGTCTGTGTTCTTATCTAGCCTCATCACAGTAATTCGTTGATATAATTTTATAGGTGTTGATACAATTCATAGATAACTTGATTATATTAATAAAATTATAACATGAAACAACTTGTTCCTCCTCTGTGTTCCAAAGGCTAGAATCAAAAAGCTATCTCGATAATTTAGTCATTTATTTTAATGTAAGTTATGCATTAATTAGAATTTTATAAACTCTTGCTGTCTAACCTAGAATTTACTAGGTTGAGCATACTTTTTTGAATGCCTCAATAATCATTGAACTCCAATCTAGTCAAAGTAAAATAACTTAAGGAAAAGCCGGCTGATGGCTGAAGCCTGAAAAACTCTTTTTTCTTACTTTCTCGAAAGAAAACATAGTATGTTTTTTTGAATTCATTTTTCAAACGAGGTGTTTTAGAGAATGAGTTTTCATTTTCTCTTCTTGTATTATTTGAATCATGTTAACAAAGTTCTATCCTATTCTTGAGGAAAGGATCAACGGGTTATCCAAGAACTGTTCCTATTCCGATGAATACAACACTGTAGAGAGCAAGTATATCAAAATAGAATAGCGAATAGAGTAGAATATCTTCACAAGCCTCAATAGTAAATCACAATTTCACATATAGCCTATGCCAGTCAACACAATACAATACATCACATTGAGCAAAAAAAATGGTGTAGAAAGTAATCTAATTCATGATCAACTTAAACTGAGTTTACACCAAAGCTATTAATTAAATGTTAATAACTCAATCCTAATAGATTATATTGAACATAACTTATCATACACATGATGACATATGTGTTTGTCAAGTCCCGTTAATCTAATAGAATCTATAAGGATCAGGTACAAGAATCAAGAATTTTTTATTGTCACAAACAAAATTGCATAGACAAAAGTCACTTGACATAAATATCACAATATTAATACTAGGGTCAAGTACAGGTCAGATTAACTTACATTATAAAAACTCATAATATTATGGATGAGAGTCACTAGTTAAAATCTCTTCAACTGAGTAAAATGCTCTCTCCTTCAACCATTTTACTCTCCTTGCCCTATTACCATAGGTAAGGAAAGAATTGCTTTCCGAAAAAAATTAAGGTACCCCAATTTCTAAATTTCTATACGTTTCAAGGTCCCCTGAGTTTAAAAAACTGGTTTTTGGGTATTGGTCTGTATGTGTGTGTGTGTGTGTGTGTATATGAGTGTATGTGCGTCTGTGTACACGATATCTCTCCCAGTTAACGGAATGACTTGAAATTGGAACTTAAGGTCCTTCCACTATAAGGATCCGACACGAACAATTTCGATCAAATGCAATTCAAGATGGCGGCTAAAATGGCGAAAATGTTGTCAAAAACAGGGTTTTTCGTGATTTCTCGGAAACGGCTCCAACGATTTTGATCAAATTCATACCTAAAATAGTCATCGATAAGCTCTATCAACTGCCACAAGTCCCATATCCGTAAAAATTTCAGGAGCTCCGCCCCATCAATGCAGATAGATTCCCAATTATCAGGCTTCAGATACAATTGAAACAAAGAAAATCAAGTGGAGTAGATTGAGCATGAAAATCTCTACAATTAATGTTCAGTAACATTTTCACCTAAATTGAAAATAAGCTTTAAATTCGAGAAAATGTGATTATTCAATTGCAAATTATTGTTGATTCTATTAAATCATTCACTATGAAGAGATAGCAGACCTCATGTGTGTCTCCAGCGTTATTGCCCTGTCACCAGCTGACTCAAATATTTGAATAGTAGACTTGAGATACGCGGGAACACTAGCGTCAGTGATCAATTTTCATAACGGCAAGGAAAGTTGTGTGAGTGAGCCACACCAGATTTTTGTTATAATATATTTGAATTTGCTTTTTTAGGTTATTAACATTTTGTTGATAACTTTGTTGTAAACGTAGCTTCAACATTTTCTACAGACCCAGTCACCAACGAAAGCTCAGCTCATACCACGATGCAGAAGATAACATTGCCTGTCCAAAACAAGAGCGTTTGCGCACATTCAATCGACTTCATTCTGCTGTCTTCCGATATTGAACATGACAAGGACTCGTTCATATGTGCTGGAGGGACGGCTGGTGAATACATCTTCCCAGGCGATTCAGGTGGTGTTCTGGCGGTGGCCGAAACTGTTGGTGATGATATACCCAGGTAATATTATACAGGAATATTATTAATAATTTATATTATATTATCCCAGGTATTATTCTATAATGCATTGTATAGTAAATAAAATAATATTGGTCTATACATGTACGGAATAGGAAATAATTCACGAATCATCACGTTTGAACTACTGAACTGATTAACTTGAGATTTAGCATGAACATTACCAAGGATGGGTTGAAGGCCTATTTTTATTTTTAAAATTTATTTTAAAAAATTTCGATTGAAATTTTTTTCAATAATAAAAACAAATTTATTCAGTTTTTGATGCAAAGTTCATGTAGGATGAGAGCCTGATAAAATAGTTGATCCATTGTAAATTGATCACATTATGTTCATCAGTATCAATATCAGCAAGGAACTATAAAACTAAATTCAATCTATTTATGCTTAAAACAGAACATTTCTGGGCACGGGTAACCTGCTAATCTATATTAAGGAAAACTTGAAGAACTCCAGTATTACGCAATTAAATCAGTTAACTTTGTTCTTTCTTCGTTTGTCCCTGATCTTGTTGAAGTACTAGGTAGATCAAAAACTTCGAGTTTGATACAAAAGTGGTGTTGAATAGGATGGTTTCAAAACTGAAAGCAACTGCCAAAAGCTGAGGCTTCTTCTTCATCATCATCTTCATGGATTATTTCATAAATTGAAATTACCAAATAACTCAAAATTGATCATTGTTTCGAAGCGGAGATTTGAAAACAATTTCAACAGCTTATTACAGAAAGCTCCTGGAAACTTCAAACTTAATATTTCCAGTATCACTCGGATTAATATTTAGTGGAATGTAACAACATCAACGTTATACAATATTTTTCTTCTTCTTCTTCTTCTTCTTCTTCTTCTTCTTCTGCTTCTTCTTCTTCTTCTTCTTCTTCTTCTTCTCTTCTTCTTCTTCTTCTTCTTCTTCTTCTTCTTCTTCTTCTTCTCTTCTTCTTCTTCTTCTTCTTCTTCTTCTTCTTCTTCTTCTTCTTCTTCTTCTTCTTCTTCATCTTTTTCTTCTTCCCTCGATCTCTTCACCCAATTAATCGAACTTATAAATCTTATCTCGAATTTTTTGATCTAAAATTTCTCTAATAATTTTTTATGTCTCTCATTATCAGGTTCTATGGTCTAGGAGTTGCAGCAATGTGTTCTGAAGTACCTCTCATAGCTGATGTGTTCACCAAGATCTCATACTACATGGAATGGATCATGGATACTATCGCTAATGAGAGTAAAATCTAATAATATTGATGATCACTTCAAAAATAAATAATGAGCTTCCTGGATAATTAATGTTCTATCAATAGAAAATTTCTGTCCCAATTGAGTCAGGATACAAAGCGAATAATAAAGTGTTCTAAATAAATCATTTCAATCCCAATTCCAAATAGATGATAAGTATCAAGAGAACAATTATCACATGTTTTTAATTAATGGTTTGATTCTCAATAATCATTATAATTTGTTTCTGTATAATCGTCGAAACTTTTTTTTTCATTTCATTTCATTTTATTATTTGCTGTGTTAATTTTTTCCGCTATCTAAAATTGTGTTTAAATTTTCTGTAATGTATATTTTTCAGGAAGACTTTTCGTAAAAACTTTTCATTTCTTTCAATATTTGTAGTGAATATTTCATTTTCAATTGTTTTACTTGTATTATGTGTTAAGAGCGCAATTATGGGTTATTATCCTTGTGTTATCATTATGTATCTCAAATAAAGAAATACCAAAGAAATTTAAGATCTTTTTAAAAAATCTCATATTTGATATGAAGTTTCAGTGATGTGCTCTAAAGTGTCTTCATTGCTGACATCTTCACTTGCGTGAAATGATAATTTCATGAATCAAATCAGTGAAAAATCTTTTACTGTAATGAAACCTTTTATGATCTACAATAAACTTTACAGTTGCAATTGAATAATCTTATTTTCTCTAATTTCGAGCTTATTTTCAATTCTAGGTGAAAATGTTACTGAACATTAATTTTAGAGATTTTTATGCGCAATCTTTTTCAATTGAAATTTTTTGTTTAAATTGTATCTGAAGCCTGATAATTGGAAATCTAAAATCAAACTTTGTATAGATGGTGCAGTGCTCCTGAAATTTTCACAGATATGGGACTTGTAGCAGTGGATAGAGCTTATCAATGACTTTTCTAGGTATGAATTTGATCAAAATCGTTGGAGCCGTTTTCGAGAAAATCTCGAAAAACACTGTTTTTGAAAACATCTTCGCCATTTTAGCGGCCATCTTGAATTGCATTTGATCGAAATTGTTCGTGTCAGATCCTTAAAGTGTAAAGATCTTAAGTTCCAAATTTCAAGCCATTCCGTTAATTGGGAGATGAGATATCGTGTACACAGACGCACATACACTCATACACACACACACACACACATACAGACCAATACCCAAAAACCACTTTTTTGGACTCAGAGGACCTTGAAACGTACAGAAATATAGAAATTGAGGTACCTTAATTTTTTTGGGAATGCAATACTTTCCTTACCTATGGTAATAGGGCAAGGAAAGTAAAAATAGACATATGTCAAAATGACAGAATTATCAAGTCAATGATAATGGCATTATTATAGCCGAAACATGTCGTGACGAGATGATTTCGAAAAAGGGTAATCAGATTTCTATTTTTTTTATATTAAATTTAATGTAGCCCTAAAGAAAAAAGACGTATTATGTGTGTTTGTATATATTGTATTGTGTCAACTTGAATAATAAAACATTATTCCTATTCTATTCTACATGAGAAAATAAGAAATATGGAGAATAAAACACGAAAATTTATTAATTAGACTATAATTTGGTGTGGGACACTCACACTACTGTCCTTGTCTTTTTATTACTTTTTTTTCATACTAATCATTGAGTTCACCCTATACAGGTCCAAGGATGTGTTGTGAAGCCTGAATTGCTCGAAGAGAGAGTAGCTATTTTTCAGTTCTTCGAAAGGTGAAAAATGTAAGATACAGTATTTCTGTTAAAAAAATCGCAAATCTTCTTCTCCCTATGAGCACAGCTGATACAGAAATATTGTTATACATGACTGTTCACTTACCTGCATTGTTATTTAGTTTCAAAAATGATGAATAATATTCGATATTCTAATTCCTTGAATCAATATTGTGAGATCTCGTTTTTCTTCTTCCAGTTGACCCAGCAGCTCATCTATTCACGTATCTGAATTGTTACTCAGTTTCAAAAATGATGATCAACATTCAATATTCCAATTCCTTGAAATAATATTGTAAGATCTCGTTTCTCTTCTTTCAGTTGACCCATCAGCTCATCGCGGCTGGCACTTGATTAATAATAGGAAATGTGGAATCCGAACCCAGCTGAAAGTAGTTGGTGGAGAGAATGCCGCCATAGGAGAGTTTCCTTGGGCTGCTCAATTCATCACCACGAAAAATAAAGGTAAATTACGATATCACCCTAAGATTACCCAACAATCATGATATATATATTGTGAAGCAATGCTCATATTGATTACATTCACTCACTTGAAAATTACTTTCACTTGAAGATGTTGTGAAAAACTGTTTTTGATAACTGTGGTTCTTAGATTTGTACGGTATTTCCTCTTAAATAAGAGTAGCCTTTACCACAAATCTAAAATAAGGATAGCATCTACACTAGTTGAAGAACAGCATACAGCTCTCTTCTATTTTGAATTTATAATTTCAAATTTTTCTCTTCTAATTGGATTGGTGAAATTCATAGATTTCATTGAAGTCATACAATGGGTTATTGACATTGACTATCATTGAAATCGTGATTCATCATACTAATTAGATAGGACAGCAATAGGACAACTTGAAAAAATGTTAAAATAATTAGATGAAAAGATTCTACTGCACTCACCTATTAAAATTTTGTCTTCTTCCAGAATGTACAAGACATCATGACCTTTTCATCCTTAATGACAAAGCTGTTAAAACAGAGGATTACTACTCGAAAATTGCCATATAGATCACCTGATACGCACGAAGGAACTCAAGTGTGCATTCCAACATATTACAATCTTTAACTTCTTCAATTGACCGAGCAAAGTGAAATCTAAGATTCAAGTCGACGGTTTGGCATTTCTCTTAATGTTTAAATGCTTATATGTTTATATGTTGTGCATTCACGGCAAAACGTGGTAAAAGATTTTCATGAAATTTGACAGGTATGTTTCTTTTTAAATTGCGCGTCGACGTATATACAAGGTTTTTTTCGGAAATTTTGCATTTCAAGGATAATATAAATGAAAAAGAATATAAGGCCTCCTTCATACGCCAATATTAGAGTAAAAATCAGACTATAGAATTATTCATCATAAATCCGCTGTTTAGTGGACTATAATACTACCCGTTCAGAAACATAGAACATCTTGAAAATGTATCTTTCCATCCACGTTGTAGACAGTTGCAGCCAGACCTGATAACAGCGCTCACACTCACATTCCGGGACGACACGTCACGGTACGATAGGACAGAAAGCTCTATGTTTATTTACGATTTTTCCTAGACATTTTAAATTGATACATTATCAATTAATTTTAGAGAAAACATAACAACAGGTCAATATAACTTACTGAGCGCAGGGTCTACTATTCACCGAACTACTACTAATAATTGGAACACAATATGGTTCTATTTGAAACTTTATAAGTTATTCAGATGTGCTGATGCGATAAGACTCGAAGAACCTTGAACAGATCACCTTCTCAGAGCTCTACGATTTCAGATATAGATGATGACAAAGGTATGATAGGGCGGCAGACGTATACCGAGAGAAAATGAGTAATCAGCAACGCGACGCGAACCGAAGCTGTTCTTTCAGAGGAACGTTTGTTGGATTGTGGTGATTTAGAGAGGTGTGATCCATTTTTATTTCAATCAATTTCATTTTTCAGACTCATCATCAAGTATGTGCACAGCGGCAATAATCAGTGACCAGTTCGTTCTCTTAGCAGCACATTGTCAACCCAAAGAACCTTAGTAAGTTGTATTATATTCATAATAAATCATCATAATTACCGTATCACTGTATAATTATTGCATTTGTAATACAATCGTTGTATGAGATTTGAGTTGATTATGTCTCTCTACAGCACATCTGTTGTGGTAGCCGGAAATGTGGATATGATCAAGACTCAGACTGTGGCTCAAGAACTAATAACTGTGCACCGCCAAAGAAAACGTATCAAGTGGAAAGGTTCTTCATCCTGATGATGTATTCTACAAGGATATAGGTCTGGTCAAAATCAAAGGGAGGTTCAAATTCAATGGTATGTGAATTGTATATTTTTCAGTGAACTATTATCATAGCCACCTCTAATACAAGGCCCCTGTCTACAATATTGCAACGTCGCAGTGTAGGCCTAGAATCTAATACATGATGGTGAAAAGAATCAGCTGTATTTTTTTTTATATAGCTTTGATTCAGAGCTACACAGGGACAAGATGAATGATATGAAACAAATAGGGGTAACAAGAATTTCCAGAGATTAACGTTGCAATATCGTAGGCCGGTGCTTGTATTAGAGGTGGTTATGATAATAGCATAGCCACTTCTAACAAGGCCGCAGCCTACGATATTGCAACGTCGCAGTGTAGGCCTAGAATCTAGTACATGATGGTGAAAAAGATCAGCTGATATTTTTTTAATATTTTTCACCAATCATGTATTAGAGGTGGCTATGCTATTATAGTACAGTATCAGTACAGTGTCATAGAATGAAACAAACATCTGAAATGTGAAAGTCTTCTTAGACAGATTCTGACATTATTTTTTAATGAATAACGATTTGCCTCGGCTTGGCTGCAATCGGTAAAGCATGAGTGTAATAATATATAAGTCTGGTCGTGGTTTTTTAGAACACAATTTCGATAAAATCCTTATAGAGCTCCTGCAGTCCATTGCTCTTGGACAATTTATAGAATCATTGGAAGGTTCAGGAGATTTAATTAACAATTCAATATATTGCTGTGTAAACCAGCTTATTCTATTACTGATAGAATCGGATGGTAATTCTCTTAATAATTCAATACTGATAATTAATAAATAGATATGAGATTTGTCCTGCGTGGTATTTGAGAATGAAATAAATGGTACACCATTAAAACTTGATATATTGCATGAATAAATATAAAAGTCAGATCAATATGGAAATATTATCTAGAGCAACAAAACATACACAACAAATACAAGAATAATATATCAAAATAAAATATCACAGACTGGTACACTATTCTTCAGCTATTTAGCACGAAACATTACCATGTGCTTTTTTAATTCATTGATAATACATTCATTTGTATGCAGCTTATGTATCGACTTGCTGTTGCTTGTCGATTTAGGCAATCTCACTTTATATCTTATTCCAAAATCGAAAAATAATAAATTGATAAATCATAGATTATAAATAATTTCTGTAGTTTTCAGTATATTTCTCAATAATATATATATCTCTTAGGGCATAAGGTTCGGCCTCTGATGGATGTAGATAAATCAATTTATCCAGTGAACAAGAGCTACATTATATCATTACAAATTATTAATAGAATCATGATTGAGTGAGCGTTTGTATTACAATTAAAATTTAATATTCTTTATTTGTGTACCTTTGGATATAAAATTGACTTATTCTTATCTAATAAAATATTTCTTATACCTTCTTAAGACTTGCGCAAGTTTTGTATTAATTTTTAATATTTATAACCTTTCCGACGAGCTAGCTTTTATATTTGTTTCATTCGAAGTACTGAGGGCGCCCTAACTTTATATATTTCGACTATTTATCACTCACGTGCTGAATTTTTATAAGCTGTTGGGGGCGATCCGAATTTCCTGGTAGTCCTGGATTTTTGGTGGCCGAAGTCGTCTTCTCCAAAGGGTTAAATAAATATTTAATGACTTTCGCTTTAATGCAGCATCACTAAGTCTTATGAAAAAATTAATAAATCAATTTAAACTTCAAGTCTTTAAAAAGTACAAGGTAATAAAGGGTTTTGTGCTCTACAAAATTTTAGTATCCTTCCATAGTGGTTTCTCACAGGCAAGTGGGCAGGTTCTACTTTTATTTCTACAATTTTCATTTCCAACTTGCAAATTTACATAAATTTAAATAATTCGTTACTACGCCATTTAAAGGTTCAAATAGTCCATGCCAATCTACTAAATTATTACCTATATCATATATATGATATTTTATATGTCCTCAGGCCATATCCAATACATAAACTGAATAGTAAAAATTACAAAATCTTATCATTCATAGAAATATTTATAATACATTTGAATCGGCTCTCTATTGCCGCCCATCGATTACTACAATTTGATTGGTTTATGCAAATTCACTACTGTATACATGCGCCTAGGAACATCCTACTTCCTTAATACTCTAATTTATTTTTATTTGGTGGTTTAAGTATATTTATTACATATAATATATTTTTATAAGGTTTATAAGTTGTTTCTCCCTCTAAACAATTAGCCATGTGCTTTTTTAAAGTCCTCCAGTTGCATACCATTTGTTACAATACTTTTTGCCAAGGTGTCTGGCTAGATTTTACGTTATGCGACTTGATCGATCATTAGGTCGCCGATCAGTAGGTATTTTAAGCCTAACCTCAAATTCCCCAATACTTTATATAATAAAATATAAATAGCAAATAACTTTCTTTTTCTATTCGGCTGTTCTAATTTTAGCCCTGATTCCTGTTATTATCTAATCTTTTAATAATCATTATCGCATTTGGCGATACTAGACTAGCTATTTCACTTCAGACCTATAAAATTCTCCCAAATAGGAATTTTGTTTACCCATCAGATTTTAATATGTTACAAGATATAATTATATTAGGTGGTGGAAAAATAAGAGAGCTTTGATTCAGAGCTACACAGGGACAAAATGATGATATGAAACAAATAGGAGTAACAAGATTTTTCCAAAGAGATTAACGTTTTTCTTAATTGTATGGGTAGATCATTGATGATGGATGAAATTTGTTTGATAATTGCCTATTTCATTCGAAAATTATTGAACCACTCTGTTTTTGGTCCAATATTTATTTCCGCCTTGAATCTAGTTACTCTACCAAAACATATTCAGAAATATATTAGAGAAGAAGATCTATTTTATTTTATTGAGTATTTCATGTTCATTACTAAAACACTATGATACAACTCCATAGTCATTGTAATTTTTCAGTATTTAACAGGTTAGCTCTTTTCGAGAAATTTGGAGAAACATAATTCTAGTGGAGGAAGGCTGGACTATAATACAAGGCCCCGGCCTACGATATTGCAACGTCGCAGTGTAGGCCTAGAGAATCTAATACAATGATTGGTGAAAAAGATCAGCTGATATTTTTTTAAATATTTTCCACCAATCATGTATTAGAGGTGGCTATGCTATTATAGTACAGTATCAGTACAGTGTCATAGAATGAAACAAAAAATCTGAAATGTGAAAGTTTTCTTAGACAGATATAATTATATTAAGAGGTGAAAAAAATAAGAGAGCTTTGATTCAGAGCTACACAGGGACAAAATGAATGATATGAAACAAATGGGAGTAACAAGAATTTTCCAAAGAGATTTTTCTCAATATGTACGCGTAGCTCATTGATGATGGATGAAATTTCTTTGATAATTGCCTATTTCATTTGAAAATTATTGAAGTATTGGTCCAATATTTATTTCCGCCTTTAAGCCGCGTTTACACCAAAGTTATTAACAAAATGTTGATAACTTGATCCATGTAGATTCTATCAGATTGAACGAAACTTGACAAACCACATGATCATCATGTGTATGATAAGTTATGTTTAATCTAATAGAATCTATAAGGATTAAGTTATTAACATTTTGTTAATAGCTTTGGTGTAAACGCGGCTTAACTCTAATAACTCTACCAAAACATATTCTGAAATAATATTAGAGAAAAAGATCTATATTATTTTATTGAGTAGCGGGCCTTTTATGTTCATCACTTAAACACTATGATGCAACTTCATAGTCATTGTAATTTTTCAGCATTAAGCTGGTTAGCTCTCTTCGAGAAATTTGGAGAAACATAATTCTAGTGGAGGAAGGCTGGACTATTTCAAGAAAGCCCAGTCTCAAATTCAACGAGCAGTCCTCATTGGACAATGAGCTGCTTGCTTCCTATGGTGCTGACTGTGAAGGTAAAATGGCGACTTATCAACTCACTGGCCAATTAGGATAGTGGCAGCTCTCAGTATTAGAAAGAGAGATGGAAAGTACCCTGAGTGATAGGATACATAGAAACCTATGATGTTATCAAATAATAAAAAATTATCTTTGAAATTCAATAAAAGATAATGAGGTCATTTTTTGATTTCTCACAAAAACGGGTATAATGATGAGTTATCCATGTGAATTTTCGAATAAACTATGATTCTTATTTGCAGATTTCGTTGCTCCTATTTGTTTGGAGTATGGAAAGTTACTTTCCAAAGACTACGCCGGCACGGAGGCAGAGTTTGCTGGGTGGGGTGCCTTCAAAATCGGTGACAAATCCATTACAATAACTCTATTAATGGAATCAATTATTGCGATAGAAATCTAGATTAATATTATTGATCAATTTAAAAATATAATTTAGTCAGATTATGTCGGGCACGGTATTTAGATGAAAATACTTCTTCTTATATATACCGTGATGTCGGGCTATTTAAATAAATAATAAATAAATGTTTATTCCCCAAAAAAAACTAAAACTACAATATCAATTACAGAAAATATTAGATAAACTACAATATTACATACAATAGTCAGTTACAAAAAATTATTATAATGTGTCCTCTACATGTTTAGTTTTTTCTGTGTGGAAACTGATCTACTCCACTACGGCGTACCATGTTCTAGAGTAGGTTTGGTTTGTTTTTTTAAAATATAGTTATCGGGCTACATGATTCATTATTGATTCATTTTTTTATTATTCTTTACATTGTACTCAATATGCAACTCTGTTGCTATCCCAGGAATGGACACAATTTATCCGGATATTTACTTTGAAACGAATGTCGTAACCTCAACAGAGAAAAATGTCTTCAACAATCGATGTGGCTGGGAATTTATTAATGAACCAGCAGGTAACCTGTGCTCCGCAAAGGTTCGTTTGCACCACAAATAGATTAGATTTGGACAAACCTAAACCTTGACTCACAAACTGAAATGTAGAAGAGCTAAAAATAGGGCTAATAACCACCAATTATGAATTTATATGCAAAATTTTAAGTGAATCAGTTCAATAATTCAGACGTGATGATGCGTCATTCCTGAATTTCCTCTCCCGTATTATGTGAGGGAGTTCTTTCCTTGATCAAATTATAGATTATCAGGTAACCCGTGCTCCGCAAGTTTTATCTAACTAAAAACATGACCTGAAGAAATCTTGAAGAATATTATAAATAGGCCTATAACCATCTTCGATGATATGCAAAATTTCAAATTATTAATTTCTCCAGTTTAGACTTAATGATGCGTCATTCATGAATTTCCTATCCCGTACATGTTTGAGCCAATTCTTCCTACAATATATTCAAGTTTATTCAAGTTCTCTCTATTTTTCTTTCTTATTTCTATTATTTAATATATTTCTTATATCTCTATATTCCTTTATCCTTCATATTTTTCTTCTTCTTAATCCGATTTAACTTCTAAATATTCTCTCAATTCGACTCTGTAGTTATGCGAAGAATACACAAAGTTCATTCTGATATCCACTTTGAAACAAATGTCGTAACTTCAACAGAGAATAATAATATTGATTGATGTTAATAGTAATCTAATTCATGGATAATCTAACAAATTCACAGACCCAGTGACCAACACAACCTCTGGTCCAACCATGCTGCAGAAGTTCACAGTACCTGTGCAAAACGAGAGCGTCTGCATAGAGTCCATGCACGTCATTGTTCGGAATACCACTTCTTGGCAGAAGGACAGAAAGTCGTTTATTTGTGCTGGGAGCAGACCTGATCAGTACATTTCGTCTGGGGACTCAGGTGGTGTTCTGGCGGTGGCTCAATCGGTTGCTGGTGACATACCTAGGTAATTATCACTCTAATTAATAAAGAAACAGATACAGAATATTATCAAGCATTAATAAGTCTAGTTAGTCTAGTTACACACAAATCGATTTTTGGATGTTTAATCATTTTCCGTCCTTATAAATCCTTTTAGATTGAACAGAACTTGGCATGATGTGCAGATACACATGATGTAGTTTCCTAGTATAAAATGAGCGCTGCTATCCAGAGATTGTCAGTTTGTTGTGAGGGAGAGCATAACTGACTGGCAATTATTAGGAGGCAATTGAGAGGCTATTCCCGAGCTGGCTAATTGTTGGTTAGTAGCTCTTATCGAATTTCCATCCAGCTGTCAACTCTGTTGTAAATAATTGTAGTAGCAGAAGTCTTTGAGTTGATTTTCAGTACCTAACTTCGGATATTCGTTTGATAATAATTTATAAGTGTCTGCCAAGCTATGTTCAATCTTAAAAGCATTTATAAGAACGGAAAAATTCGGACGTTTGAAGATCGATGTGTATGTAACTAGACACGGTGTGATTTTTCATTAGGATATCATCATTATTGTATTCTAGTTAGGAATTCTCCCAACATATTGGAAACACAGAGAAAAAGTGAAAGAGTGTCTACATCGTCTACCGTTAATGATACCTCGAAAATCTATCAATCAAACTTGATTATATCACTATTTTCTTAGTCCTTCAATCAATTTTTGATTGATATGTGTCAAGCCAGTCTTATACACATAGATTTTTGTTGGTACGATATATTGCCGTCCTTATGAATTCTATCAGATTAAACGGAGCTTGACAAACATCGTCTGTTTGAAATCATTCGTTTAATCTAAATTAGGATTGAACATCTATTCTAAAAATAGTTTATAAGAACGTTGAAATAATATCGTACAAACAAGAATCGTGTTGTGTGTGTGTGTGTGTGTGTGTGTGTGTGTGTGTGTGTGTGTGTGGGGCTTTGATGATGAATGACTTCTAATTCGAACCAACTAAAACTTGATGCAATATCTAACTACTTAGAGTCACTTTCTCCAAAGTTGTTTCACCTATTAAACTCGTATAATCAATGTATAGTTCCCTTTTATTATAATGTGTTATAGCTTATGGTTCAAACTTCACAGGTTACAGGTTTAATGTTTTCAAGGAAAGCGACCCTTAAGCGAATATTAATCTCGAATTTGGTTGATTAATTTATTATATTTGTCTCATTGTCAGATTCTTCGCAGTTGGAGTTGCGGCAATGCATTCTGAAGAGCCCTCCATTGCAGATGTCTACACGCGAGTCGCATACTACATGGAATGGATCATGGATACTATCGCCAATGAAAGTGTATAGCTTCATCATAATATGATCGAATAATATTGAACAATATCAAGCAAAATCGGACAATATCGATCAATATAGGGCACTATTATGACAAAAAAAGCATTTTCAAACATTAAAATACAAAATCAAACAATACAATACAATATTGAATCATAATAACATCACATTTCTTCATATACAGCTGAATTTTCACACTGATTTCACGTCGACACGACAGGACAGAATGCTCTCCTATGGACTGATCGGCTCTGTGTATAAACAATCAGACCCGATAACTACCCAAGGTCATCGAAAAAAATAATAGGATCTGTGTTCTCTCCTTTGATGCCAAAGTCTACAGTTAACATGGCCACTATTATAATACCTTTTCACCGCTCATGCAAGTATAATGCAGTTCTCGATGATATTTGCTGCCGGTTCTTCAAGATGTCGACTGCTAAAAGGAAGAGAATGGCTGTGATAGAGAGAAGAAGAAGAAGAACAACAACAACAACAAGGAGAAGAAGAAGAAGACGAAGAAGACGAAGAAGAAGAAGAAGAAGAAGAAGCAAAGAAGACGAAGAAGAAGAAGAACTAGAACAAGAACAAGAAGAAGTGCAGGAGAACACTTCTTGTTGTTAAAGTGGATTCACAGAGGAAAGACAGGGACGGAGAGAGGAACAGCTTTAGAGTGAGGAAGAGAAAAGCAAGCATATGACAGGCAAAATATTGTAGGAATAATGTAACACAGGTAGGGCATGATTCATGGCTCCATCACAGACTACTATGTACATGCTACAATACATGATACACCCAGCCCTTGCAAGGTTTTTGGTGAATGGGAGGGCTGGAAGCTTTTTCCAAACCCATACAGGGATTTGATTTCCAACAAACCTTTTTTGAGCATAACAAAGTACTGCACTATTCTCTGTCTCTCTTTAGAAAGATACATCTACACTCTGAAAACTTGAAATTCTGTGTGTTATCTACGTATAAGATGTCTTTCGATTCTAGTTAGATTATAGTGATCAAAGTGAGCTTATAGAAGAAGTATTATTTAATAATATGATCATCATAGACATCATTATTTTCTGAGTTCAGGATAAACTCCTCATGGCCACTGATTTCCAGATATTGATGCACGATGCACTGTTGTTTTGATTGCTTTACCATCATATTTATCGTTTACAGACTGACAAAATAGTTCACAAGGTTTGACAATCTATGTAGCTACCTATAGTCTCTTGTACTCAATTTTCAATAAATGCTTGTTTAGGATATACTTGCCTATTAAATGGAAAACCATAGTTGGCTAGGTTATTTACCTCTGTAATATCTCGGGTAGCTAAGATATTAAAGAATTGTTTTTACCAAGGTGTAGACGTGATTAAATAAAGCTAAGGTTTACTCTATGAAAATTGTTTATATTTAAGCATTTGCTCTACCAAATTTTACATCAATTTCGGGCTTATTCTGGCTGCCTAGCCTAATACAAAAAAAAAACGTTGAATGAGATTTGGACTGTTACAATACACAAAAAACTAATCGTTGTGCAAAACATAATTAAACATAGTTCGATCGCCCCGTGTCATTAGAGTAGAATTAATTTTGGGACTCACCCATAATGTAGACTTCGAAGAAATCCATTAGGTGATGATTTGGGTGATCCAGTTCCGAAAGAATTTGTGTCCGTGTGCGCTCCGTTCGCGTCAACCGTTAAAAAAGAGTGCACGGAAAGAATGCAATTTTGTCTCAGGTCCGACTCTTCCTAGGCCTACACGTGGAAAACTAGACTACGGCAGGGGGAAGAAGAGCCGGAAACTGTTGATGGGACGAGTGGATGGAAACTATCTTTCCCAGGCTGGGATGCAAGCTAGGCAGTTCCCAACCCTGAGAAAGATCCTCACCTCGTCCATCGGTTGAAAAAAAATGCAAGCTTTCCGTAGCCTATGCTAGGCAGCCAGCAAATAAAATATTACGTTCTAATTTCACAAATTTCAATAATACTATTTCAATTCCTTTCTATCTTTTCAGCACATCTCTCCATGAAGCCTGTTCAATGTATTTCATTGGAAATTTTAATTCAAAAAAATTCAATTCAATTTCAATTTATTTTTTTATTTATTATTAAATTTCCAGATATTGATGCACGATGCACTGTTGTTTAGATTGCTTTACCATCATATTTATAATTTTTTTAAAATTTATTTTTGGATTGTGATGTTCTGTATCTTGGTTTATTTTATGTATATTGTGTTGATTTGGATGAAACTATTGATTGATTGATAATATCATTTCGATCGTTTGAATCTATTTAATTATAATTGCTCACCTGCTCTGGTTCTCGTATCCATGTCTCCTTCTACATCTCCTTTGTAGTTGATCTCAGTATAGAGAATTGAAAGAGCTTCAACATTTGTTTCTGTATTTCGTTGACGAGATATAAGTAAATGGAAGCTGAAGATTCATAAATATTCATTTATTCGAATTATACATATTGAATGAGACACCATTACATCAATGTAGTTGCTATCAATGCTGTTAACACTTGAAAGCTTTTGAAATATCGCACTTGATGAGGATAAGCTATCTTGGAATATATCAAGATACATCAACGAGTTCTGAGAAAATAATAATTATTCCAATACTATAACCAAAATTTTGATGCTAGAGTATACTTGGTCAAATTGATTCCACAGAGATATCTTTAGCACATTCGGTTTCCCCCTTGACTCCAAGGGAACCTTAGATTTCATCATGGAAGTGGAGAGTTCAGGAAGGCTTGTGATTGGCCCAAGCTGTTGAATGACGTCAACAAGATAACGGCGTCTGTTACCGTTGACCAATAAGATTCCGCTATGAAAATGGCGGAAAGTTCCACTACGACGCTTGTGATTGGTTGAGACTGGTGGATGACGTGACATTTGCAAATGGCGTCTTTTTTACTCACATCTCAGTCAATACGTTGAGAACCTTGCAAGCTTGAATTTTGTGACTGTTCAACATATTATGTTCATGATTATGTTAATGCTAAAAGGTCAATTGAATCATATAATGTGATGAGAAATCCAGACTTTTATCATCATTTACTTTAATTTTTACTATACTTTACAAGGGTTACGCTCATCGTACAAAGCCTCAATTCAATTTAACCACCGTAATTATGCCATCTAGCGGATGAACGAATCTGCTGGCATGTGTCAATTTTATTTATTTATTTATTTACAATGCAAATAACACTAATGTAAGTACATTGAAATAGTAACGAGTAGTTGAACGAGTAATAAGGTAGTCCTTGTGCTATTTTTCTTCCATGATTGACGTCATTCTACGGTAGTTGAAATCAATTTTAGTTCCTTGTAACTGATGAATGTGGCGTTATTAGTCAATCCTATCAATGATTCTAAATGAGGTATAGTATAGATATAGCTATATAGCTCTTGATAGAACTTTGCATTTTTGAACGGAAGGATTGACAGTATTCTAGTTTTCAATCTGAGTTACCACTTATTCATCACGTGACCTATGACTTCAAAGATTTTTTAGTCTTTTTTGGTCACATAGGTCCACTTAAGTCAATCATCTAGAATCGTCCTTGGTTCTGAATCTGTCTGGCTTTTCGATCAGCCCAATATTTCTTCATTCTCTTTGGATTGTTGTCGTCTTTCTGCATCAGTGATTAAAATCTTCCCTGTTATGCATTTTTGGTAAATGAAATATGTGCGTTCTAAGTAAGCGGTTTATTTCCATTTTATCAATGGCAACCTCAACTTCCGAGAGTGTTTCTTGGTGATCCATCTTCTAATATTATAAACGCTATTTTGATAGCTATTATTACTACGTTACTGACTACAGAAGTACTACTGTGATTGTAATCCTATTTTCGATATTATTATATTTAATTCTGGCTATAGAAGCCAATTTGTGCAAGATCTTCAGGTAGTTCAAACACACTCCGAAGACAATGAGGGAATTCTATCAACATTCAATATTCCAGGGATCACTGTTGAACAAAGTGCAATCATCGAGTGATTCAAAATCAATCACCAGTCTGCTAACATGTAATAATAATAGGATTATAACATTTGATACCATATTGAGTAGTAGTTTACCATGCTGTAAACCTGTAAAGCATTCAGGTACAACACAGTACATTTCGAGAGGTTTATTTAATAAATTGAAATTACCAAATAATTCAAAATCGATCGCTGTTTCGAAGCGGAGATTTGAAAATAATTTCAACAGCTTATTACAGTGAGCTCGTGAAGGCTTCAAGCTTAATTTTCAGCATTACTGGGATTAATAGAGTGGAATGCAGTTCTCTTAACAACAACATCAACGCTATACGATATTCTTGTTGTTGTTGTTGTTGTTGTTCTTCTTCTTCTTCTTCTTCTTCTTCTTCTTCTTTTTCTTCTTCTTCATGTAAATGTGTGCCAAATTTTGTTGCGATCGGATATGGGGCGCCGAAGCTACGGGCTTCTACATTCAGTTGGACGCAGTACAACACATTGTGAGTGCACGGTAGATCATTTGCGACAAACTATAAAATTTTCTACCAAATAGGAAACGACCATTTAGGAATCGGTCAGTTGGAAAAATCATACTTTTTCGTCGCAACAGATCGAAAATTGAAGAACGGTAGAATTGAAATTTGTTCTTTCCCAAATGGTCGAATCCCAAATGATCGAAAAGTTTTAATAGTAATCCCATCTGGTCGAAAATCTCAACTGTCGCGAAAGGTCGAAGATTTGATTTTCCCAAATGACCGATTCCCAAATGGTCGATTCCTATTTAGTAGAAAAGTTTTGTAGTTTGTAGCAAATGATCGAATCTGGATGGGATTTGACCATATGGGAAAGTATACTTTTCGACCTTTTGGGATTCGACTATTTGCGACAAACCACAAAACTTCTTTACCTGATAGAATTCGATCATTTGCGACGAACTACAAATTTTTTCTATCAAATGGAATTCGACTTTTTGAGAATCGGTCAGATGGGAAAATCAAATCTTCGACCTTTTGCGACAGTTGAGATTTTCGGCCAAATGGTATTACTATTAAAACTTTTCGATAATTTGAGATTCGACCATTTGGGAAAGTACAATTATTTTCAATTCTACCATTTGGGATTCTTCGATTTTCGATCTTTTGCGACAAAATAATAATTTCGACCAAATGGGAATCGGTCATTCGGCAAGCCACCCAACATTCTACATCCATTTCTCTGAACCTATGTCGCTCATCTCAACTTTCTCTCTGTAACCTCCTTTTTGTCCTATTCATTTACTTTATCTTCCTTATTCACATTTGTATGAGGTAATCACTCGTTATAATTCATTTATAATGATGATGATGATCATAGCTCTCCTATGCTTTGAATAATGTTTCGTGGATGATGAACTCATCGAATTATCTCTCTCTTCTCGATGTATTTCAGCTTTTCCCATCTCCGACTCTCTCACTTTTTTTTCAAACACTCCATAAGTGTTCCATGGATACAGAGTGAAAGATTATTCACTCTTCACTTCTGTATTTTAACCTCCAACACATCCTTTTCAAATTCCTCCGCTTCCTGCGCAGCCTCTTTGTCCATTTTCCTCTCTTATCACCCAATCCTTCTTCCAATCATAATTTTTTTTTCCCAATTAGTTGCATCCTCCTCAGCTTTCTTAAACCACCTTTCTCTCAGAACTCATACAATTCACTCTTCCTCTTTTCACCTCTTATCTTTTATCATGATATTATCCTCATTCTTTGTCCCCTCCTTCTTATTCAGCTCCATTTTCTTCTTTCTATTCTTCTCCTTTTTATTTCGCTTTTCATTCTTCTCCTACTCTTCCTCCTCCTTCTCCTTCTCCTCCACATCATCATTTCCCTCCCTCAACTTCTTCTCCTTGATCTCTTTCGCCGCCTCATTCTTTGCCCCTCCTCATGATTCAGCTCCATTTTTTTCTTTCTCTTCTCCTCCTTCTTCTCTCGCTTTCCTTTTTTCTCCTGTCCTTCCTGTCCCTTCTCCAACTCTTCTCTATTCCACTCCATCATCCTGTATATCTCTATTGAAGAATCTTCTCTTTTAATATTTTCCCTCCATCACCTCTGACGAACAATATTATCATATAATATTATGAGACCTGCTGAAGCAATCTGGCTACCATACTTTTGACATCACGTGTGTGACGGCAAGGAAGGTAGACTGATAGGTAGGTAGGTAGGTAGGTAGGTAGGTAGGTAGGTGGGAAGGTAGGTTGTAGGCCTATGAGACAGCCCTCACCAGTCACAAAGGATTTAAAGGTTCTCTGCAATCTTGGAGGGAAGGAATTAGAAATTTGGAGCCCCCTTTCACACTTTAAGGGTGCTTTACCCCCCAACCACTCTAACAGCACGGTGGCAAAAGATAATAGCATTGTGATTAAATCAGTGTCGTCTCGACAGATATGGTATGATAGAGGGAGAGAGATTGAAAGAGAAAGGATGAAAAAGTGAGAATGGGTGAGAGAGAGTAACAGAGAGCTAGAGAGAGTGAGAGAGCATGAAAGAGAGAGTGACAGAGAGTAAGAGTGAATGGGAGTGTGTGATAGAGAGTTAGAGTGAGTGGGAGTGTGTGATAGATAGTGATAGAGTATGAGAGAGTAAGAGAGAATGAAAGAGATAGTGACAGAGAGCTAGAGTGAGTGGGAGTGTGTGATTGATTGATTGATTGAATACTTTATTAATGTAGATCACAATAGATATATACTGACTTATACACTTATATACAATAGCTTGTACTTATACACTTATATACAAAAAATAAATTAAGAAAATAATTATTGAGCTGTATATGATATGGAAAAAAGCAATTTGTAATAACTATGGATAAAATAGATAATATTTTTATGCATCTACATAAATTGGCGGAGCTTTGGACATATCAATGTCCATTCTTCGGAAAGAATATTCGAAGTATTCTTTCCACTAACTCTCTACCAAAAGAGGGAGAGAGAGAGAGGAGAAAGGATTAGAAAGTGTGAGAATGCGTGAGAGAGTAACAGAGAGTTAGATAGAGTGACAGAGAGTCAGAGTGAGTGGGAGTGAGTGATAGAGAGTGAGAGAGAGTGAGAAAGAGTGAGAGAGAGTGATAGAGAATGAGAGAGTGTGTAGGAGCAGCGCGCCACTTTCCAAGCTTCTCAATGATCGCCTACAAATTGCTGCTGATCCCCTTTCTAAGCCTCCTTATTGTTCACCCTCTAATTTTCTTTCTGTTTCCCACCACTGCTTCATATTTTCCTCCTCATTTTCTATGTTTGAGACACTTTTCTCAAGCATTTCCCCATGTACATGTTCATGTTTTAATAATGATCAACGTATTGGAAATTCTTCTTTACAATCGCATTAAATTTGACCTTCATATTGTCTTTATCAATTCTACTTTATTATAAGATATTTTCAATGTTACAAAGTTCGATGGTTGTTATCCCTCCTCCAATCCAATCGATTGAGTTTAAAATATAGGCAATCTATCCATACTGTCTGATTTTAATCGCTTCTAGAACGTCCGTTTACCGTTCTTATTAATTCTATTTGATTCAATCCAACTTGAATGACAAACACTATCACACATAATATGTTTGTCAAGATATTTTCAATAAATCTTTCCTTGCCCTATTACCATGGGTAAGGAAAGTATTGCTTTCAGAAAAAAATTAAGGTACCCCAATTTCTAAATTTCTATACGTTCCAAGGTCCCCTGAGTCCAAAAAAGTGGTTTTTCGGTATTGGTCTGTATGTGTGTGTGTGTGTGTGTGTGTGTGTGTGTGTGTGTGTGTGTGTGTGTGTGTGTGTGTGTGTGTGTGTGTGTGTGTGTGTGTGTGTGTGTGTGTGTGTGTGTGTGTGTGTGTGTATGTGCGTCTGTGTACACGATATCTCATCTCCCAATTAACGGAATGACTTGAAATTTGGAACTTGAGGTCCTTACACTATAAGGATCCGACACGAACAATCAAATGCAATTCAAGATGGCGGCTAAAATGGCAAAAATGTCAAAAACAGGGTTTTTCGCGATTTTCTCGAAAATGGCTCCAACGATTTTGATCAAATTCATACCTAAAATAGTCATTGATAAGCTATATCAACTGCCTCAAGTCCCATATCTGTTAAAATTTCAGGAGCACCGCCCCATCTATGCAAAGCTTGATTTTAGATTTCCAATTATCAGGTCTCAGATAAAATTGAAACGAAAAAGTTCGAGTGGAAAATATTAAGCATGAAAATCTCTACAATTGATGTTCAGTAACATTTTCACCTAAAATTGAAAATAAGCTCGAAATTCGATAAAATGTGATTATTTAATTGCAAACTGTTGGCAACAGTTGATTCTATTAGATCATTCACTATGAAGAGATAGCAGACCTCGTGTGTCTCCAGCGTTATTGTCCTGTCACCAACTGGTCATAATTTTTGAATAGAGGACTTCAGATGCGCGTGTGCACTAGCGTCAGGTGTTCAATTTTCATAACGGCAAGGAAAGTTGTGTGAGTGCTCCACACCAGATTCTTGTAAATGTTACCATAGGCAACAGCCTTGTAACAATTATCAATAGAACATATATCTCATCTTATCTTATCATGGACTGGAATAAAATCTGTGAAATGAATAGTGATATTATTATGGACCCTTTCCAAAATAATATCACTATTTATTCCACATATTAAAGCCCAGTTCATAATTTTTTTACCATAGTTTCACAACTCTTAATGATAATCAATTATTTCCCTCGTAGTATACTTCATTAGATTTTTTCTTCAAATACAAGTAACGATTCAACACAAGCTCTAAGCTTAAACAAATCTCGAGAAATGACAGAGAAAGTAAGGAAGGAAATTAGCTTGATAAAAGGACGACGGAAATGGATATTTGACAATCTTTTATCATCCATCCAGAGCTGCTCCACTTATCCATGGAATTATTATTGAGATTCTCTCCCCCACTCTCTTACACACTCGCTCTATCTCTCTCCCTCTCTCTCATTTCCGCTCAATATCCGGTTATGGCACGTTTCTCCATCATTTCAAGAAAATTGAGAATAGAGATAGATTGAGGAGAGGAGGAGGAGGAAGAGATGTAGTAAAGGAATGAATGAGCAAAATTAGTAAGAAGAAATAAGAGAAGAAGAAGGAGGAGGAGAAGGAGAAAAAGAAGAAGAAGAAGGAGAAGAAGAAGATGATGGAGAAGAAAAAGATAGAGAAGGAAATGGTGCTGCAGAAGAGAGTCAAGTTAGATGAGGTAATGATGAAAATATGATGATTTTGAGAAGAAGATGGAGAATTTTTTGGAGAATGAGATCTAAGAGAGAGAAGAGGAAATCAAAACAAATGAGGAGAAGGATTGAAAAAGGAGATGGTGAAAAAACGAGAGACAGGAGAAAAAAGAGAGAAGTGGGAGGAAGGAGAGGAGGAGGAGTGAAACTAGGGGGAGGAGGAGAAGAATGGGAAGTGGGAGGTGGATGAGAGAGTGGAGAATGTGGTGAGAAACAAGGAGGAAGAAGTAGAGAATTAGTTGCTTGTGGAAGAGTGGTAGGAGCAAGACGATGAGAATTGAAAAAAAATGGAGGAATATGAAATATTAGAGAAGCATATGAATAACAAACAGAAGTAATGATAGAGGAAATAAGATGGGCAGCAGGTGAAACGTAAATCAGCAGTAAAATGAGAAGTGGGGAAGGAGGATTTCGAGTGGGATTTGAAGAAGGAGGGAAGAAGTGGGAGAATCTTGAAGAAGGAGGAGTGTATAAATGACAAACGAATAGGATTATTATAATGATGCGCCACCACTCATTTCAGCTCTCATCGTATCCGATCTCAATAATATTTTCCCCGTCTTCGAGAGCCGGATGAATCCAAACCACTTGAACGCCCACTCACTCAAAACAAACTCGAAAAGATCATCTTGATGTTTGCTGAGTGGTGGGAGAAGAAGAATGCGGAGAAGGAGAAGATGAAGAATGCGGAGAAGGATAAGAAGAAGAATGCGGAGAAGGAGAAGAAGAGAATGCGGAGAAGGAGAAGAAGAAGAATGCGGAGAAGGAGAAGAAGAAGAATGCAGAGAAGGAGAAGAAGAAGAATGCGGAGAAGGAGAAGAAGAAGAATGCGGAGAAGGAGAAGAAGAAGAATGCGGAGAAGGAGAAGAAGAAGAATGCGGAGAAAGAGAAGAAGAATGCGGAGAAGGAGAAGAAGAAGAATGCGGAGAAGGAGAAGAAGAAGAATGCGGAGAAGGAGAAGAAGAAGAATGCGGAGAAGGAGAAGAAGAAGAATGCGGAGAAAGAGAAGATGAAGAATGCGCAGAAGGAGAAGAAGAAGAAGAATGCGGAGAAGGAGAAGAAGAAGAATGCGAAGAATGAGAAGAGGAGATGAAGAAGAAGAAGAAGAAGACGAAGAAGAAGAAGAAGAAGAAGAAGAAGAAGAATGCGAAGAATGAGAAGAGGAGATGAAGAAGAAGAAGAAGAAGAAGAAGAAGAATGCGAAGAATGAGAAGAGGAGATGAAGAAGAAGAAGAATGCGAAGAATGAGAAGAGGAGATGAAGAAGAAGAAGAATGCGAAGAATGAGAAGAGGAGATGAAGAAGAAGAAGAAGAAGAGAAGAAGAAGAATGCGAAGAATGAGAAGAGGAGATGAAGAAGAAGAAAAGAAGAAGAAAGTGAAAAAGATGAAGTGGGAGATGGAAAGGAAGGAGGCTTAGTAAAAGGAGACGATCGAGAAGAATATCTTGCAGTTTGATTGGTAGATATGAAGTAAAAATTATTTTCTATTCTATATATGTATTATTATCATTCTTCTTATCATTCTACTTAGTCTTTTTTCCAGTGCAAAAACTAAGATGAAAGATGAAAGATGTAAACATTTTTCCCCTTTGTAATAGATTTCAATTTCTATTTCAAAAAAATTAACAAGCGTATCGTGTTATCACTGATGACTGTATCTTCCAGTATAGTTTGTAGAAAATAAGTTAAGACTTGGAAAAAAAATCCGTATTGCATGAAAAGCTTGAAATTTTGCACAATTCAACAACAGGGATATTTTTCTTCAAGTCTCAAATCATTTTATACAGACATAAGCTCTCTGTTCGTGAGTGTCTTTATCCGGAGATTAATTCTTATTGTGCTTTTATCAATCAATTTCAAATTATCAACACGTACGGTACTCTTCAAAACCATTATAATTATTAAACAGATCGACTTCGTTGGTCAACAAAATGACTCCTTCATCCTTTCAGAGGATAAATATAACAATATGGGGGCACCGAGCTTCGCTCGTTATTTTTCTTTATTGATAAACAGAACACAATTCTCTAAAATGATCGTGTTTATATTTCACAGCTGGCTATATGTCATCTTATGAATTTCGAGGATGCGATATTTTGATTTTTAACATACTCACTCGCTCACTAACTTTTTAACCATAGGTAAGGAAAGTATTGCTTTCCGAAAAAAATTAAGGTACCCCAATTTCTAATTTCTACTATCCACAGCTCTTTCAGCCAACGATGAATATCCTTTTAATGTCGGTCAACGAGTTCTCCCAAGGATGAGACCTAGTGCAATCGAATTTTTATATCATAAACCCACTATGTTCCAAATTTCGTGTAAATCGTTAGAGCCGTTTTCGAGATCCATTAAACATAAATAACCAGATATAAAAATATATACAAATATACAGAAATTGCTAGCTTAATATAATAGGATGATAACATTGAAATAATTACTATTAAAAGAATTATTGTAGTGACT